>NC_134268.1:7840972-8122118 GCF_031893055.1 Leptodactylus fuscus
CAGTCGAACAGTGAGCGGCTGTTCGAATCGGATTTCGAACCTCAGACACTTTAGTGTTCGCTCATCTCTAGATATTATCAAAAATGGACTTTCCCTAGAAATTTCTCCTCACTCGGCAGGAAGATCCTCGAGTTTCCAATTTTCTAGAATTTATTTCAAAAACCGCTCTGGGAGCGGAGCCCGAGATAAAAGGGTCTATTCAAAAATCTTGATAGACCAAGTTGAGAGTGAATCCAATAAGGACTGCCATGGCTATCCTGTAGTTAGGGACCCTTATGGAACCTTTGAATCTTACAAATGATTTTCTCCATGTACTGGTCAGAAAAACATGACATTTTTGAGGGTGGCTGAAGTTGATTTTCCAGGGGGTGACTGATGTCTCCAATTCAGGGCCAGTTCCCAGGTCCAGGTCTACCTTCACGTCGCAGAGTGTTGACTAGTTGCTGTTGCTGCCAACGGATCCATATGTTGTCCATGTCCGTTTCATCTCCACTTTTGCCATGACTTTCCTAGGCGTCCTCATCAAACTACAAAAACGTATCTATTTTTAAGGACCAGGAAGTTTTTTCTTGGTTTCATCACAGATTCATTGTGGCAGAAACTTTTTCTTCCAGAAAACAAGATCACAAAAAAGAAGGGTCTCGCCTATCTAGGTATCCTTAGGTGACAATCTGCATGGCCAGGCAAACAATACAATCTCCACAAGAGACTGAAGATAAGTGGAGACACACACAGCTTCTTTGGTGAAGGCGAGACCGGAGCCTTGTTTCCAGATATTAGATCAAGTAGTTGTAACACAAAGGCTTCATGCGGAGGTTGGAATATGCACTTCAAAAATAAGTGGAGTGTTGGCAGATGAGATCCTCAAGAAGGGCTCCTCAAACTATGATCATTCTTGAAGGAGCTGAAGACCATCACATCAGCACGTCTTCATTTTAGGAGGTCGAGATTCGAGTCAGTTCTCAATCAAACAATACGGATTCTAAATTCTATGTCAAGAAGTCTAAAATAATGCAAAACAAATCTGAGATGGGCAGAATTCAATCTGTGAGAGCGAAAGGAATAGTTTATCAGACACTCTATGAATATACAAGACGATCTTCTCAGGAAATCTTGACTCCCAGGCAATGGGAACTGAATATGAAGAACTGTCAGCAACGAACACTCAGATGGATCAGAGGCCATCAAGAGGAATTGCAAATTGAGTCATATCTCCTTCCTGAACAGATTCTAGAATGCAGATGTAACAAACACATCGTATACCTACTGGAGGAGCCGAGGCTTTACATATCACTCATATGCCTTCTGAACAGAATTCTCATGAAGATCTTACTGGAGAAGCTTCATTGTGTCCCCAAAGGGTTTCCCACCTTGTTAAGACTTCCCACCTAGAACAAAGACCTGCCATTACAGAGAGGTCTATTCCATCCTCGTCTGGGCCAAGTGGTCTATAAAGAATTCAGATTACAAAGGCCTTTCAGAAGAAGTTACTTTTATACTTCTTTCAGTAACAAAGCCTTTCGACTAATTGTCTCTATTCAAGAATCTAGAAGAATTTGAATCTAGAAGTGTCTTTCTTATGTTTCTACGAAGCTTCCATAAAGAACTCAAGGAAAGTGCCCTGAGAGTACACATGACTGCTGTCTATGCCTTCACAGATGGGTTATCGACCCCACACTGTGAGATAAATCTTTACAGGGATACTATCTTTCAAACCCTTTTTTTTCTAACACATCGGAATAGCCTTAAGAAAGGCTATTCGTCTCCTACGTTTCGTTGTCTTCTCCGCACCACTGTTCGCTTAAAATCCCGTTTTTTCTCGGAATGTAAATGCGTTCTTTCGCAGCACTGGGGGCGGGCCCCAGCACTAAAACAGCACTGGGGGACGTCCCGATGCCGCGAGAGAACTCTCCAGCGACGCCTCCATCTTCTTCTGGAACGAAGTCTTCACTGCGTCTTCGTCCAGGGGTGGTTTCTAACTTCTAGGCCTATATAACTACTATAATACTCCCCATATGTACAAGAATATAACTACTATAGTACTACCTCCTATGTACAAGAATATAACTACTATAATACTACCTCCTATGTACAGGAATATAACTACTATAATACTACTCCTATGTACAAGAATATAACTACTATAATACTACCTCCTATGTACAAGAATATAACTACTATAATACTGCTCCTATGTACAAGAATATAACTACTATAATACTACTCCTATGTACAAGAATATAACTACTATAATACTACCTCCTATGTACAAGAATATAACTACTATAATACTGCTCCTATGTACAAGAATATAACTACTATAATACTACTCCTATGTACAAGAATATAACTACTATAATACTGCTCCTATGTACAAGAATATAACTACTATAATACTACTCCTATGTATAAGAATATAACTACTATAATACTACCTCCTATGTACAAGACTATAACTACTATAATACTACCTCCTATGTACAAGAATATAACTACTATAATACTGCTCCTATGTACAAGAATATAACTACTATAATACTACTCCTATGTACAAGAATATAACTACTATAATACTGCTCCTATGTACAAGAATATAACTACTATAATACTACTCCTATTTACAAGAATATAACTACTATAATACTACTCCTATGTATAAGAATATAACTAATATAATACTACCCCTATGTACAAGAATATAACTACTATAATACTGCTCCTATGTACAAGAATATAACTACTATAATACTACCCCTATGTACAAGAATATAACTAATATAATACTACCTCCTATGTACAAGAATATAACTACTATAATACTACTCCTATGTACAAGAATATAACTACAATAATACTACTCCTATGTACAAGAATATAACTACTATAATACTACCTCCTATGTACAAGAATATAACTACTATAATACTACTCCTATGTAGAAGAATATAACTACTATAACACTACTCCTATGTATAAGAATATAACTAATATAATACTACCTCCTATGTACAAGAATATAACTACTATAATACTGCTCCTATGTACAAGAATATAACTACTATAATACTGCTCCTATGTACAAGAATATAACTACTATAATACTACCCCTATGTAGAAGAATATAACTAATATAATACTACCTCCTATGTACAAGAATATAACTACTATAATACTGCTCCTATGTACAGGAATATAACTACTATAATACTACTCCTATGTAAAAGAATATAACTACTATAATACTGCTCCTATGTACAAGAATATAACTACTATAATACTACTCCTATGTACAAGAATATAACTACTATAATACTACCTCCTATGTACAAGAATATAACTACTATAATACTACTCCTATGTAAAAAAATATAACTACTATAATACTGCTCCTATGTACAAGAATATAACTACTATAATACTACCTCCTATGTACAAGAATATAACTACTATAATACTACTCCTATGTACAAGAATATAACTACTATAATACTGCTCCTATTTACAAGAATAAAACTACTATAATACTACCTCCTATGTACAAGAATATAACTACTATAATACTACCTCCTATGTACAAGAATATAACTACTATAATACTGCTCCTATGTACAAGAATATAACTACTATAATACTACTCCTATGTACAAGAATACAACTACTATAATACTACTCCTATGTACAGGAATATAACTACTATAATACTACTCCTATGTACAAGAATATAACTACTATAATACTACTCCTATGTACAAGAATATAACTATTATAATACTACCTCCTATGTACAAGAATATAACTACTATAATACTACCCCTATGTGCAAGAATATAACTACTATAATACTACCTCCTATGTACAAGAATATAACTACTATAATACTGCTCCTATGTACAAGAATATAACTACTATAATACTACTCCTATGTACAAGAATATAACTACTATAATACTGCTCCTATGTACAAGAATATAACTACTATAATACTACTCCTATGTACAAGAATATAACTACTATAATACTGCTCCTATGTACAAGAATATAACTACTATAATACTACTCCTATTTACAAGAATATAACTACTATAATACTACTCCTATGTATAAGAATATAACTAATATAATACTACCCCTATGTACAAGAATATAACTACTATAATACTGCTCCTATTTACAAGAATATAACTACTATAATACTACCCCTATGTACAAGAATATAACTAATATAATACTACCTCCTATGTACAAGAATATAACTACTATAATACTACCTCCTATGTACAAGAATATAACTACTATAATACTACTCCTATTTACAAGAATATAACTACTATAATACTACTCCTATGTACAAGAATATAACTACAATAATACTACTCCTATGTACAAGAATATAACTACTATAATACTACCTCCTATGTACAAGAATATAACTACTATAATAATACTCCTATGTACAAGAATATAACTACTATAATACTACCTCCTATGTACAAGAATATAACTACTATAATACTACTCCTATGTAGAAGAATATAACTACTATAACACTACTCCTATGTATAAGAATATAACTAATATAATACTACCTCCTATGTACAAGAATATAACTACTATAATACTGCTCCTATGTACAGGAATATAACTACTATAATACTACTCCTATGTAAAAGAATATAACTACTATAATACTACTCCTATGTACAAGAATATAACTACTATAATACTACCTCCTATGTACAAGAATATAACTACTATAATAATACTCCTATGTAGAAGAATATAACTACTATAACACTACTCCTATGTATAAGAATATAACTAATATAATACTACCTCCTATGTACAAGAATATAACTACTATAATACTGCTCCTATGTACAAGAATATAACTACTATAATACTGCTCCTATGTACAAGAATATAACTACTATAATACTACCCCTATGTAGAAGAATATAACTAATATAATACTACCTCCTATGTACAAGAATATAACTACTATAATACTGCTCCTATGTACAGGAATATAACTACTATAATACTACTCCTATGTAAAAGAATATAACTACTATAATACTGCTCCTATGTACAAGAATATAACTACTATAATACTACTCCTATGTACAAGAATATAACTACTATAATACTACCTCCTATGTACAAGAATATAACTACTATAATACTACTCCTATGTAAAAAAAATATAAATACTATAATACTGCTCCTATGTACAAGAATATAACTACTATAATACTACCTCCTATGTACAAGAATATAACTACTATAATACTACTCCTATGTACAAGAATATAACTACTATAATACTGCTCCTATTTACAAGAATAAAACTACTATAATACTACCTCCTATGTACAAGAATATAACTACTATAATACTACCTCCTATGTACAAGAATATAACTACTATAATACTGCTCCTATGTACAAGAATATAACTACTATAATACTACTCCTATGTACAAGAATACAACTACTATAATACTACTCCTATGTACAGGAATATAACTACTATAATACTACTCCTATGTACAAGAATATAACTACTATAATACTACTCCTATGTACAAGAATATAACTATTATAATACTACCTCCTATGTACAAGAATATAACTACTATAATACTACCTCCTATGTACAAGAATATAACTACTATAATACTACCCCTATGTGCAAGAATATAACTACTATAATACTACCTCCTATGTACAAGAATATAACTACTATAATACTGCTCCTATGTACAAGAATATAACTACTATAATACTACCTCCTATGTACAAGAATATAACTACTATAATACTACCTCTATATACAAGAATATAACTACTATAATACTACCTCCTATGTACAAGAATATAACTTCTATAATACTGCTCCTATGTACAAGAATATAACTACTATAATACTACTCCTATGTACAATAATATAACTACTATAATACTGCTCCTATGTACAAGAATATAACTACTATAATACTACTCCTATGTACAAGAATATAACTACTATAATACTACTCCTATGTACAAGAATATAACTACTATAATACTGCCCCTATGTACAAGAATATAACTACTATAATACTACTCCTATGTACAAGAATATAACTACTATAATACTACTCCTATGTACAAGAATATAACTACTATAATACTACTCCTATGTACAAGAATATAACTACTATAATACTACTCCTATGTACAAGAATATAACTACTATAATACTGCTCCTATGTACAGGAATATAACTACTATAATACTACCTCCTATGTACAAGAATATAACTACTATAATACTACTCCTATGTACAAGAATATAACTACTATAATACTAACTCCTATGTACAAGAATATAACTACTATAATACTACCTCCTATGTACAAGAATATAACTACTATAATACTGCTCCTATGTACAGGAATATAACTACTATAATACTACCTCCTATGTACAAGAATATAACTACTATAATACTACTCCTATGTACAAGAATATAACTACTATAATACTAACTCCTATGTACAAGAATATAACTACTATAATACTACCTCCTATGTACAAGAATATAACTACTATAATACTGCTCCTATGTACAGGAATATAACTACTATAATACTAACTCCTATGTACAAGAATATAACTACTATAATACTGCTTCTATGTGCAAGAATCTAACTACTATAATACTACTCCTATGTACAAGAATATAACTACTATAATACTACTCCTATGTACAAGAATATAACTACTATAATACTACTGTTATGTACAAGAATATAACTACTATAATACTACCTCCTATGTACAAGAATATAACTACTATAATACTGCTCCTATGTACAGGAATATAACTACTATAATACTACCTCCTATGTACAAGAATATAACTACTATAATACTACTCCTATGTACAAGAATATAACTACTATAATACTACCTCCTATGTACAAGAATATAACTACTATAATACTGCTCCTATGTACAGGAATATAACTACTATAATACTACCTCCTATGTACAAGAATATAACTACTATAATACTACCTCCTATGTACAAGAATATAACTACTATAATACTAACTCCTATGTACAAGAATATAACTACTATAATACTGCTCCTATGTACAAGAATATAACTACTATAATACTACTCCTATGTACAAGAATATAACTACTATAATACTACTCCTATGTGCAAGAATATAACTACTATAATACTGCTCCTATGTACAAGAATATAACTACTATAATACTACCTCCTATGTACAAGAATATAACTACTATAATACTAACTCCTATGTACAAGAATATAACTACTATAATACTGCTCCTATGTACAAGAATATAACTACTATAATACTACTCCTATGTACAAGAATATAACTACTATAATACTGCTCCTATGTACAAGAATATAACTACTATAATACTACTCCTATGTGCAAGAATATAACTACTATAATACTACTCCTATGTGCAAGAATATAACTACTATAATACTGCTCCTATGTACAAGAATATAACTACTATAATACTGCTCCTATGTACAAGAATATAACTACTATAATACTACTCCTATATACAAGAATATAACTACTATAATACTACTCCTATGTACAAGAATATAACTACTATAATACTGCTCCTATGTACAAGAATATAACTACTATAATACTGCTCCTATATACAAGAATATAACTACTATAATACTACCTCCTATGTACAAGAATATAACTACTATAATACTGCTCCTATGTACAAGAATATAACTACTATAATACTGCTCCTATGTACAAGAATATAACTACTATAATACTGCTCCTATATACAAGAATATAACTACTATAATACTGCTCCTATGTACAAGAATATAACTACTATAATACTGCTCCTATGTACAAGAATATAACTACTATAATACTGCTCCTATATACAAGAATATAACTACTATAATACTACTCCTATGTACAAGAATATAACTACTATAATACTGCTCCTATGTACAAGAATATAACTACTATAATACTGCTCCTATATACAAGAATATAACTACTATAATACTGCTCCTATGTACAAGAATATAACTACTATAATACTTCCCTCTATGTTTAGCCTTTTCTTGTTGTTGATGTGTTTTGGGCTGAAATTTTTCTAATTTTTGTGGTTCAATGAATGTTACAGATATGTTTCTTGTAGTGCACAGTATGCGGTGTACTTTTTGATGACTGTATTTCCCTTTTTTTCCTGACGTTGATCTGTTTGGTCAGTGCTTCTTTCTGTTGTGCTTTTATCCCGTTTTCCTTACTTGTACAGCGTTTCTTGATATCGGAGGATTCTGGCGGCTCGGTGTTGTCACCTCGCTGATCTCGGCCTCTCCTTATTCCTACATGTTACTTGATCCCTCTTTGTTTCGGTTCCTCTGCCCTCAGGTGGCTCCTGATATGTTGCAGTGAATTTACACGACCTCATCTGTCGCTGCCCTTTTGTTCAGGATCGTTGCGGTATTGAAGTGTCCTGTACAATTTATTTCTCTCATGTATTTATAGCTCAGGCGATAAACAAATGGCCGTGTTGTCGGAGAAGTATTAGCGAAATATTTTTTGTTTTGACACTCCATAAATATTGGATTAAAATATTTCAAGAATTATTACTATGGATATTTTATTACATAGAGTTGGATTTATCACACAAGATTCACTACCACTAGGTCCTCCGTGCCTTTGTATGTCCTAAAGGGCGGGTTTACTTTTACGACACTGTCTATGTGACTGGTCTCGAATACGAAATTTCCCACCGTTTTGTGTATGCAGACTGTACGCAGACCTATGTGTGTATGGTCATTGCTATACATGTCCCCTGTATCAGTATTGGGCCTTGCCTACGTTACATCTCCAGGAGCTTTTCTGACCTCCCTTCCTAGACCAACAGACCAGAATCGAAGTTGCTCCCCTTCTCCTCCTCTTTCTTGGAAGGTTTTCTACAAGATTTTGAAGTTCTCCGTGAGAATTTTTTGACCCTTCATCCAGAAGAGCATTATTGAGGTTAGACCCGTGATGTTGGACATTAAGAGGGCCCGGATCTCCATCTCCATTCTAGTTCATCCTTGGGTGTTGGATGGGGTTGAGGTCCGTGCTCTGTGTGGCCAGCCAAGTTCTTCAACACCAAACACCCCCAACAATGACTTTATAGACCTTGTGCCCTGGGGCTCCGTCTTGCCAGAACACAAAAAATGTTCCTACAAAGTTGAAAATTCCAGCTAGTGAAGCGTTATTGGTCAATCTAAAGAATATATTTCGAGTGTTCCAGATTTCCTTGTGTCTAGATCAGAGGTTCCCAAACCTCTTGTAGACCACTTTCAAAATTTTACTTGTTTCATTGGACCCCATGTTGCTACATTTCTACCGTATTCCCAAAACTCATCAAAAAATTTGAAGATTAGATCTAATGATGGAAATTTGTGTCGCGGCTGAGACCCCTGGAGGTCCACCTGGACCACTTTGGGAATCGCTGGTCTAGATGCTTGGATCCTTCGCCGGTACTTGTGGTGATACTCTAGAATTGACTACTCCCAGCTACATTTTTGCCTAGATCATTGTATACTTTACCTGTTACTCGTTGTATTACTCCTGGTAGTGTCTCAGGTTACTTTTCTCTTCTTTCAGTCCCAGACCCTTGAATATTATGCCTCGTACTTGTAGTGCTAGTCATGGTTCTGACCAATGGCCGCATTGTTCTTTCCACCCCTCCATCTGTTGCTTGGCTTTCTACTTTACACCCCTCCGTGAGACACTTGGCATTGTTCTTGCTGATGTAAGACTGCTAGGACATGGACCCCCAGACCATGAAACATCAGATTCTGGGTTGAAGTTATCACTAGAAGAGGTTTGGACTCTGCAGTGATAGATTTAGCGGAATGTTGGCGACTTTTATGCATTATGTTCCTCGGCACTTGGTGGTGCCCCCGCTCTGAGTCGTTGTGGTTCCTGCACTCAAGGTTCACAGTGGAACATCTAGGAAGACATTTCAGGAACCATCTTGTTGCTACGCTACCTCTTATTACATTAGTGGCCATGGACCCCAGTTCACCAGTTGGGATTTTGCCCCAGAGATGGTTCCAATGTATACCTGAGATGGGAGTACCCCTTTAAGACGATCACCTTTAATGCTATAAGATACAGTTTTGTTCTGTTTTGGGTTTTTTTTTTACAGTAAAAGTCTCTCCAATTCTATGACAATTCTTTCCTAAGATTTTAATAACTGTAATTTTTCTCTGTCCTCTGCTGACAGTGGTGGGCGGAGGAGATGACTCAGTTATCGTTATTAGTGACTTTTTCCAAATGCAGCTGAGACTTCAGCTCAGACTTTGACACATTTGTTTCTCTTAATTTTATGATGCAAAAAACAGGTTTTTAATAGCAGAGATGACGCTCCGACCTGGGGAGAAAGCCCGTACATCCGTTTTTGTCTTCTTCTCGCACATGTCTATCAGTGGGCTTGTTCTATCAGATCATAGCACCTGCAAACCTCACAAATGTTCAAAAGGTGTCGGAATAACCATCTAGATTGGTATGGTGACTGATAACACCCACCAGTCAGCTCAGGGCCGGCTCCAGGTGTGGGGTCCTTGGGTGACTGAGCCTCAGTGCTCCTTTACAGGTATAGTGTGGTCCTCTAAAAGCCACAGTAGCAAAAACATGTGAAATTGTAAGGTTTTGCTGCGGCACAACTGCTGGAATCATTACAGGTCTTCCAGAACTTTCCATTTGCTCTCCTGAGGATTATTTTGGTTCTGTTTCTGACCCCACTTCGTTCATACATTTTGATCTGTTTTGTTCTATTGGTGCATCTTAGGTTTTTTTTTTAACTAGACCAGTTCCTGGTCACTTTCCTTGGTATCTTTGGTTTTTGTCCAAAGTCTGTTCCTCAAAACTGCTATTGGTGTCCCCTAATTCTGACCATGGCCTGTATGCCATATGACCATCTGTATGCCTTTTAGGTTGTATCTTGGTCCTGACCTAAACCTGCTCCTGGACTCTGTTCTTGGTTTTGACTCTGGCCTCTCTCCACACCCTGGTCAGGGCATCTCCTAGTTTGAGTTCCTGGTCTTTTCCAGGTCTCCATGTTCAGGGTTCCAGCTCCATTTTCTTGAACTGGTCTTCTGTCTGTCTTGTGACGTTGTTCCGGTCCATTTTTCAGTCCTGTGACCACTGTGAACAGTCCTGTTCAGTGACCATGTTCCTTCAATGTTTTTTTTCCATGATTCTCATTCCTATCCAAACTCCATGAACTATCTTCAGCCTCCACCTCTGGTCTTGTTCCTCCACCTCTGGTCTTGTTCCTGTTCTGACTACTCTGGGTACTGTGGCCTGAGAATCCTCTTACAGTTTCATTCATAATTCCTCATAAGATGTCTCATCTTTTAGGGTAAGGTATCATTTTTTATCCAACTGTTGGCACCTCCTCTGTTGAGCAGTTTTGATGGGGCCATGATGGGGCGATGGTGCTCCTGCACTCGCTGTTGCTTCTTTATTATTTACACTGGGTGTCGGATGCTGTAGTGCTCAGAACGCCAAATATTTTATAAAGGATAACCACTTTAAGACGGACAACTAGTTTACTCCTTAGGCTCCTCAATCCTGTCTAGCCAGTACTAAACCAGGTTCTAAATGGTCCATTATGCCACCTGACAGTAGGACTGGTGGGACGTTCCCCTGTGAAGACTTATTCATGGCTATGCCCACGTGGTCTCCGTGTTCAGCTATCATTCTGTCCGAGAGAAAAGCAGGAGCCATTGCTGAAAACTAATGAGTAGAGATGAGCGAACCATGTTCAGATCAGCCGATCCAAACAGCACGCTCCATAGAAATGAATGGATGCACCTGGTACTTCCGCTTTGACGTCGGCCGGCCGCTTAACCCCCCCGCGTGCCGGCTACGTCCATTCATTTCTATGCGAGCGTGCTGTTCGGATCGGCATTTCATCCTCCACTGCCACCATGTTTTCCACCATGACAGCCTTGGAAAGCGATGGTGTGTGGTCAATGGATCACCTATTCATGGCTATGCCCACGTGGTCTCCAGACCAATGTTCAGCTAAAGCAGGAGCCATTGCTGAAAACCAGTGAGCTCCGTTTCATCTTCCACTGCCACTAAGTTGTCCACCATGATTGCCTTGGAAAGCGATGGTGTGAGGTCAATGGATCACCTATATTTGGGCATCTGGCTCATAGACCAATATCAGGCAAACACCTTCTGATGGTGGACAATCTTGACCAACGCTAACATCTCGGCTTGGCATGTAGTGATCTGCCAATGTGATAAACCAAGTTCTCCAAGGTCAAGATTTCCGTCCCTCTCGGTATGTAACAAATGGCGAAACCTGACACATCAGTGAACATGAGGAACAATCATCCCATACAACGTAATCTGATTTTTGAGGACTTGTGACTAATACACTTTGCTTTCAATCTGTCTATTGCCCCTCCCACATGCCACAGCGTGGAGCGTAAGGACTTGAAAATGTCATCATTTGCAGATCTTCGCGACATCGGTGACTTCCCGGATTTACATAACCTTACGGCTTTACCGTCTTACAATTTCAATGTTGGAGGAGTGTAGATACAATTTGAACGTCTTAAGACTCCTCCACAATGCTGACGCTTTCCCTCTGCCAGGTGGTGCATTTAGATAATTTGGATTATGGTATTAAACTCGTAGTAATAAATTCGCACGCAGAGATGAGTGACGCATTTGGCAATCCCGTTATCTGAAAGCTGCAAGACCAATAAACATTAGTGTGAACTACAAAGAGACACGGTCAGATTTCTACATCTTACAAAGATTTCTTGGCTTTGAAATAAGAATTGCTCTTTTTAACTCTTGCTTGATGCTAAATGGCTTTAAGGCTTAAAGGGGAACATCCACTTTTGGAGAACAATGTAGATACCCAAAAGTTAAAATCTTCTTGAAATGGAAAGTAGCTTGGGAAATGATTTGCTTTATTTACAGCTACATGATGCCAGGAAGCTGCCAGAAAGCCAGTGGGTGGGCTAGTAGGGTGGTGGGAGATCTGTAACTGTAGACTGGGGAAAGCAAGGTGGACAGATATCTCGATATCCCATTGTTCTGAACCCAACACCCCATCAAACGTTGCCATGAATATCCAAACCATGAGTCCAAATGGAGAAATGAACAAAAACAAGGCGAAACACGAACATTGGGGAAGGCTGGAGACAGTGTCCAAGAAAGTTACAGATACTCATGCCAGGGTCCGTAAACCTTGCCTGCTTACAATGGGCCAACATGATTCCTAGTTCCGGGTCGGAACACCATGATAGTCTTTTGAGAAGACCAGACAATGGAAGATCATCAACGTGGAAAACCCTACAATGGTAAATTCTACGCAAAGGAAAAAACTGAAGATCAGAGAGATTGGTGTGAAGTCACCTAGAACATCTCCAAACACAAAACCAAGATGATGGAAGGGAAATAGCTGGAGGATTGGTGGAGATGGGCAAGGGCCAACCTAAAAACTCTCAACATAGTGTAGACATCATGGTGAGCCAGAAGGTTAGTGGTGGAGGTAGAGTAAGTAGGCCTCTACAAGAGCCAGATATGTGCAACGTAGGAAGCTGTGCTAAGAATGTAGTCATTATGAGGTATCGTAAGATGGAATATTAGTCCGATGAGTCCGGTCTTTAACAATCACCCAAGTAAAACTAAACTAGAATTGACCCCAAGGTGACTTTGTTGGCATTGACATGCGATACCAATGTGCTCTCCACATATGGCACCCATGGCGTGCTCTCAGCATATGGCACCCATCAATATCACCTTGGAGATTGGTTGCGGCAGTAACTGGCAGAATGAGAAGACAGTAGAGGAACGCGGTGCGATGAGGGTGTAACAATAGGGAGCCTAAATATAGACGCAAAAACAGTCATTTGAGGCGATAGAAGAGGGAAGATAATGGCAGGCACTCACGGGTGCCCTAAGATCTATAAAGGGTCCTTGGTCATCAATAGCTTTTAGCGGAGAGTGTCTCTTTACTGGAGATTACATGGCACTCAGACTGGCATTGTTGTATTCTAAGGGATATTCGGTTACGTAGTCTGAAGAGCGTGAGAGCGGCTGAGAAGTGCGGCGTCTTATACCAGACCTATAATCAAGACGAAAAAAACCACAAGGAAACTTTAAGAATAATCATCTCTGGTGGACGGTGTCTGATGATAAGTGTTATACTCCGGGGTCGGAACGGCCAGGATTGTTATTCTATAAGAAATATCTGATCACAAAGTCCAGGCGGCTCCAACCCAGCACTTACTGAGTCAAAGGAGTCTGGACTGTCTGCTACAGAGGTGTAAAAGATTGTAAAGATTGTCCCCAAAAGAGGTGAAAATATCTATTATCTATCTATCTATCTATCTATCTATCTATCTCCTATCTATCTATCTATCTATCTATCTATCTATCTATCTATCTCCTATCTATCTATCTATCTATCTATCTATCTATTATCTATCTATCTATTATCTATCTATCTATCTATCTATCTATTATCTATCTATCTATCTATCTATCTATCTATCTATCTATCTCCTATCTATCTATCTATCTATCTATCTATCTATCTATCTATCTCCTATCTATCTCCTATCTATCTATCTATCTATCTATCTATCTATCTATTATCTATCTATCTATCTATCTATCTATCTATCTATCTATCTATCTCCTATCTATCTATCTATCTATCTATCTCCTATCTATCTATCTATCTATCTATCTATCTCCTATCTATCTATCTATCTATCTATCTATCTATCTATCTATCTATCTATCTATTATCTATCTATCTATCTATCTATCTCCTATCTATCTATCTATCTATCTATCTATCTATCTATCTATCTATCTCCTATCTATCTATCTATCTATCTATCTATCTATCTATCTATCTCCTATCTATCTCCTATCTATCTATCTATCTCCCCCTAGGGGGGCGGTCAATCGACGTCTTCGGTGTCGGTCAGTTCGCCAGGGGGCCATTCCTAGTTCCGCCACTGCTATCTAACTATCACATTTGCAACCAATCTTTTTCTGAATGCTCCAGTTTCGTGGCAACAAACTCTGGAGACATTGCGCTGTGGTTTATAATGGTTTTCTTGGAAGTTTTGACCACTCACAAGCCACACATATAACAGTCAATTAAATCTGTAATAACATCCCATTGTCAGCAGTACACCCGCAGCCAGGGAGTCTCCTTCTCCTCAACCTCGGCACTTCATTGCAGACAACATTTACAGCAGAAGTTAAGCTTCATTTCTTTATAACCTGCATCACACAACATGACATCATCATATTACAGTACAGCCCAATATGATAGACACAGACTATTGTGACATCATCATAATAAAGTACAACCTTATAATATAACACAGATTCCTGTTACATCACACATCATGATGGAACACAGCTCAGGAATACATACAAACTCTATTGTGACATCAACAAAATAACAGTTTAGAAAGACAGATGACATCATCGCCACGGAATGCAACCAAGGAACAACTATTGAGACATCTGGAGGGTGCACAGCCTTGAAATGTGAAAAGGACCTTAGATGACTTGCTCCGGGGTGCCAAGACGTCCAACAACAACCTCAAGCCTGCAAAGTACTGAAATACAGAAGTATTGTTGTGTATTGTACAAACGAGTGCAAGTCCCCAAAAGGAATGTAAAATTAAAAAAAAGAAGAAAAAAATTAATTAAAAAAATCATAAACGTAAAATAAAAATCCCATTTCCTATATAAATAAATAATAAAAAAGTCTAAAATTCCAAAATTCTAATTATTGATTAATTGTTATTTACCGGATCCCAAAGGTGAACGGCATATAAAATATTAAAAAAAATATACAATGAGTCCGAGGTGCCAGAAAATGGTGCAGATAAGGACTAGAGCTCCCCCCACCTAGATAATAACTAGAGATGAGCGAACACTAAAATGTTCAAGGTTCGAAATTCGATTCGAACAGCCGCTCACTGTTCGTGTGTTCGAATGGGTTTCGAACCCCATTATAGTCTATGGGGAACAGATACTCGTTAAGGGGGAAACCCAAATCCGTGTCTGGAGGGTCACCAAGTCCACTATGACACCCCAGGAAATGATGCCAACACCTCTGGAATGACACTGGGACAGCAGGGGAAGCATGTCTGGGGGCATCTAACACACCAAAGACCCTCTATTACCCCAACATCACAGCCTAACAACTACACACTTTACACACTCAATACCACCTCTCTGACAGTAGGAAAACACCTTGAAACATGTGTATTTGGCACTTGCAGTGAGGAGAGCTTGTCACCAGCAGTGAATTTGGCCCTTGTAGTAAGTTGAGGTTGGCACCAACATTTGTTTTGAAAATCAGGGTGGATTGAGCCTCTAACCAGCAGAGTTTGGGCAAATTCATGGTGGAGGGAGCCTCTAAAAACCCCAGTTTGGACCAATTCATGGTGGAGGGAGCCTCTAACCAGCCCAGTGTGGGCAAATTCATGGTGGAGGGAGCCTCTAAAAAACCCAGTTTGGACCAATTCATGGTGGAGGGAGCCTCTAACCAGCCCAGTTTGGGCAAATTCATGGTGGAGGGAGCCTCTAAAAAACCCAGTTTGGACCAATTCATGGTGGAGGGAGCCTCTAACCAGCCCAGTTTGGGCAAATTCATGGTGGAGGGAGCCTCTAAAAAACCCAGTTTGGACCAATTCATGGTGGAGGGAGCCTCTAACCAGCCCAGTTTGGGCAAATTCATGGTGGAGGGAGCCTCTAAAAAACCCAGTTTGGACCAATTCATGGTGGAGGGAGCCTCTAAACAGCCCAGTTTGGGCAAATTCATGGTGGAGGGAGCCTCTAAACAGCCCAGTTTGGGCAAATTCATGGTGGAGGGAGCCTCTAACCAGCCCAGTTTGGACCAATTAATGGTGGAGGGAGCCTCTAACCAGCCCAGTTTGGACCAATTAATGGTGGAGGGAGCCTCTAACCAGCCCAGTTTGGACCAATTAATGGTGGAGGGAGCCTCTAACCAGCCCAGTTTGGACCAATTAATGGTGGAGGGAGCCTCTAACCACCCCAGTTTGGACCAATTCATGGTGGAGGGAGCCTCTAAACAGCCAAGTTTGGACCAATTCATGGTGGAGGGAGCCTCTAAAAACCCCAGTTTGGACCAATTCATGGTGGAGGGAGCCTCTAACCAGCCCAGTTTGGGCAAATTCATGGTGGAGGGAGCCTCTAAACAGCCCAGTTTGGGCAAATTCATGGTGGAGGGAGCCTCTAACCAGCCCAGTTTGGACCAATTAATGGTGGAGGGAGCCGCTAAACAGCCCAGTTTGGGCAAATTCATGGTGGAGGGAGCCTCTAAAAAACCCAGTTTGGACCAATTCATGGTGGAGGGAGCCTCTAACCAGTCCAGTTTGGGAAAATTCATGGTGGAGGGAGCCTCTAAACAGCCCAGTTTGGGCAAATTCATGGTGGAGGGAGCCTCTAACCAGCCCAGTTTGGACCAATTAATGGTGGAGGGAGCCTCTAACCAGCCCAGTTTGGACCAATTAATGGTGGAGGGAGCCTCTAACCAGCCCAGTTTGGACCAATTAATGGTGGAGGGAGCCTCTAACCAGCCCAGTTTGGACCAATTAATGGTGGAGGGAGCCTCTAAACAGCCAAGTTTGGACCAATTCATGGTGGAGGGAGCCTCTAAAAACCCCAGTTTGGACCAATTCATGGTGGAGGGAGCCTCTAACCAGCCCAGTTTGGGCAAATTCATGGTGGAGGGAGCCTCTAACCACCCCAGTTTGGACCAATTCATGGTGGAGGGAGCCTCTAAACAGCCAAGTTTGGACCAATTCATGGTGGAGGGAGCCTCTAAAAACCCCAGTTTGGACCAATTCATGGTGGAGGGAGCCTCTAACCAGCCCAGTTTGGGCAAATTCATGGTGGAGGGAGCCTCTAAACAGCCCAGTTTGGGCAAATTCATGGTGGAGGGAGCCTCTAACCAGCCCAGTTTGGACCAATTAATGGTGGAGGGAGCCGCTAAACAGCCCAGTTTGGGCAAATTCATGGTGGAGGGAGCCTCTAAACAGCCCAGTTTGGACCAATTCATGGTGGAGGGAGCCTCTAAAAAACCCAGTTTGGACCAATTCATGGTGGAGGGAGCCTCTAAACAGCCCAGTTTGGGCAAATTCATGGTGGAGGGAGCCTCTAACCAGCCCAGTTTGGACCAATTAATGGTGGAGGGAGCCTCTAAACAGCCAAGTTTTGGGAAATTCATGGTGGAGGGAGCCTCTAACCAGCCCAGTTTGGACCAATTCATGGTGGAGGGAGCCTCTAAACAGCCCAGTTTGGGCAAATTCATGGTGGAGGGAGCCTCTAAAAAACCCAGTTTGGACCAATTCATGGTGGAGGGAGCCTCTAACCAGCCCAGTTTGGACCAATTAATGGTGGAGGGAGCCTCTAACCACCCCAGTTTGGACCAATTCATGGTGGAGGGAGCCTCTAAACAGCCAAGTTTGGACCAATTCATGGTGGAGGGAGCCTCTAAAAACCCCAGTTTGGACCAATTCATGGTGGAGGGAGCCTCTAAACAGCCCAGTTTGGGCAAATTCATGGTGGAGGGAGCCTCTAACCAGCCCAGTTTGGACCAATTAATGGTGGAGGGAGCCGCTAAACAGCCCAGTTTGGACCAATTCATGGTGGAGGGAGCCTCTAAAAACCCCAGTTTGGACCAATTCATGGTGGAGGGAGCCTCTAAAAAACCCAGTTTGGACCAATTCATGGTGGAGGGAGCCTCTAACCAGCCCAGTTTGGACCAATTAATGGTGGAGGGAGCCTCTAAACAGCCAAGTTTGGACCAATTCATGGTGGAGGGAGCCTCTAAAAACCCCAGTTTGGACCAATTCATGGTGGAGGGAGCCTCTAACCAGCCCAGTTTGGGCAAATTCATGGTGGAGGGAGCCTCTAAACAGCCCAGTTTGGGCAAATTCATGGTGGAGGGAGCCTCTAAACAGCCCAGTTTGGGCAAATTCATGGTGGAGGGAGCCTCTAAAAACCCCAGTTTGGACCAATTCATGGTGGAGGGAGCCTCTAAAAACCCCAGTTTGGACCAATTCATGGTGGAGGGAGCCTCTAAAAACCCCAGTTTGGACCAATTCATGGTGGAGGGAGCCTCTAAAAACCCCAGTTTGGACCAATTCATGGTGGAGGGAGCCTCTAAAAAACCCAGTTTGGACCAATTCATGGTGGAGGGAGCCTCTAACCAGCCCAGTTTGGACCAATTCATGGTGGAGGGAGCCTCTAAAAACCCCAGTTTGGACCAATTCATGGTGGAGGGAGCCTCTAAACAGCCCAGTTTGGAGCAATTCATGGTGGAGGGAGCCTCTAAAAACCCCAATTTGGACCAATTCATGGTGGAGGTAGCCTCTAACCAGCCCAGTTTGGACCAATTCATGGTGGAGGGAGCCTCTAACCAGCCCAGTTTGGGTAAATTCATGGTGGAGGGAGCCTCTAAAAACCCCAATTTGGACCAATTCATGGTGGAGGGAGCCTCTAAACAGCCCAGTTTTGGCAAATTCATGGTGGAGGGAGCCTCTAAAAACCCCAGTTTGGACCAATTCATGGTGGAGGGAGCCTCTAACCAGCCCAGTTTGGGCAAATTCATGGTGGAGGGAGCCTCTAAACAGCCCAGTTTGGACCAATTCATGGTGGAGGGAGCCTCTAAAAACCCCAGTTTGGACCAATTCATGGTGGAGGGAGCCTCTAAACAGCCCAGTTTGGAGCAATTCATGGTGGAGGGAGCCTCTAAAAACCCCAATTTGGACCAATTCATGGTGGAGGTAGCCTCTAACCAGCCCAGTTTGGACCAATTCATGGTGGAGGGAGCCTCTAACCAGCCCAGTTTGGGTAAATTCATGGTGGAGGGAGCCTCTAAAAACCCCAATTTGGACCAATTCATGGTGGAGGGAGCCTCTAAACAGCCCAGTTTTGGCAAATTCATGGTGGAGGGAGCCTCTAAAAACCCCAGTTTGGACCAATTCATGGTGGAGGGAGCCTCTAACCAGCCCAGTTTGGGCAAATTCATGGTGGAGGGAGCCTCTAACCAGCAGAGTTGTGGGAAAGCAGGGTGAGCCGGTCGGCACTCTCAGCTGACAGATGGGTGCGCTTGTCAGTGATGATGCCACCGGCTGCACTGAACACCCTCTCAGATAGGACGCTGGCGGCAGGACAGGACAGCACCTCCAAGGCATATAGGGCAAGTTCAAGCCACAGGTCCAACTTTGACACCCAATACGTGTAGGGCGCAGAGGGGTCGGAGAGGACAGGGCTGTGGTCGGAAAGGTATTCCCGCAACATGCGCCTATACTTCTCACGCCTGGTGACACTAGGACCCTCCGTGGCGGCACTTTGGCGAGGGGGTGCCATCAAGGTGTCCCAGACCTTAGACAGTGTGCCCCTCGTTTGTGTGGACCGGTGAGAACTTGGTTGCCTACTGGAGGAACTGCCCTCCCTGCCGCCAACGTCACATGCTGGAAACATCTCCATCATATTCTGCACCAATTGCCTGTGGCAAGCATTGATGCGATTGGCCCTCCCCTCTACCGGAATAAAAGACGAGATGATGTTTTTATACCGGGGGTCAAGGATAGCAAAGATCCAGTACTGGTTGTCCTCCATGATTTTGACAATACGCTTGTCGGTTGTAAAGCACCCCAACATGAACTCAGCCATGTCTGCCACAGTGTTAGTTGGCATGACTCCTCTGGCCCCACCGGAAAGTTCAATCTCCATTTCCTCCTCATCCTCCATGTCTACCCATCCGCGCTGCAACAATGGGACGATTCGAAGTTGCCCGGAAGCCTCCTGTATCACCATCACATCATCGGACAACTCTTCTTCCTCCTCCTCCTCCTCCTCCATTAAACGCAGTGAAGCGGACAGATGTGTGGACCTACTCTCCAGCTGTGACGGATCGGATGCTATCCCTAACTCCTCTGTGTGATCTGAGTTATCCCTGATGTCAATCAGGGATTCTCTCAGAACACACAAGAGCGGGATTGTAAGGCTCACCATCGCATCCTCAGAGCTCACCCTCCTTGTGGACTCCTCAAAGACCCGTAGGATGTCACAAAGGTCTCTCATCCATGGCCACTCATGGATGTGAAACTGAGGCAGCTGACTTTGTGGCACCCTAGGGTTTTGTAGCTGGTATTCCATCAAAGGTCTCTGCTGCTCAACCACTCTATTCAACATCTGAAACGCTGAGTTCCAGCGTGTGGGGACGTCGCACAAAAGCCGGTGTTGTGGCACATGCAGGCGTTGCTGGAGAGATTTTAAGCTAGCAGCGGCTACTGTCGACTTGCGAAAGTGGGCGCACATGCGCCGCACTTTCACCAGTAGCTCTGGAACATTGGGGTAGCTCTTTAGGAAACGTTGCACCACTAGGTTGAAGACGTGGGCCAGGCATGGAACATGTTGGAGTCCGGCAAGCTCCAGAGCTGCTACCAGGTTCCGGCCGTTATCACAAACGACCATGCCTGGGCCCAGGTGCAGCGGCTCAAACCATATTGCCGTCTCATCGAGGAGGGCATCCCTCACCTCGGAGGCAGTGTGCTGTCTGTCCCCCAAGCTGATCAGCTTCAGCACAGCCTGCTGACGTCTACCAACGCCAGTGCTGCAACGTTTCCAACTCGTAGCTGGGGTCAATCTAACAGCGGAGGAGGAGGCGGTGGCGGAGGAGGAGGCGGTGGCGGAGGAGGAGGCGGTAGAGGAGGAGGAGGAGGGGGGTGTTCTTCTCGTGTCCCTGCCAGGAATGTTAGGCGGGGAGACGAGGTACACCGGGCCAGTTTGGGAAGCAGTCCCAGCCTCAACTACATTCACCCAGTGTGCCGTCAGTGAAATGTAGCGTCCCTGTCCGCATGCACTTGTCCACGCGTCGGTGGTCAAGTGGACCTTTGTGCAAAGCGCGGAACTAAGGGCCCGCCTGATGTTGAGTGACACGTGCTGGTGCAAGGCGGGGACGGCACACCGGGAGAAGTAGTGACGGCTAGGGACGGCATAGCGAGGTGCCGCAGTTGTCATCAGGTCCAGGAAGGCGGGAGTTTCAACAAGCCGGAACGCCAACATCTCCTGGGCCAGCAGTTTAGCGATGTTGGCGTTCAAGGCTTGCGCGTGTGGGTGGTTAGCAGTGTATTTCTGCCGCCGCTCCAATGTCTGAGAGATGGTGGGTTGTTGTAAAGAAACGCCTGATGGTGCCTTTGATGGTGCAGGAGAAGGAGATAAGACAGGACCAGGGGAGGATGAGGTAGAAGTCAACAAAGTGGCGGAGGCAGATGAAGTGGTGTCCTGGCTCGTCCTCTGGAGTGCATCGCCAGCACAGTCAGCAGTGGCAGTGGCAGAGGCAGAGGCAGTGGCAGAGGCAGTGGCAGTGGCGTGAACGGCAGGCGGCCTTTGTCCTGCCGTTGCTGCCTGCCACTGATTCCAGTGCTTGGATTCCAAATGACGGCGCATTGAAGTGGTGGACAGGTTGCTCTTCTCAGAGCCCCTAATCAATTTCGAGAGGCAAATTGTGCAGACAACACTATATCTGTCCTCGGCGCATTCCTTGAAAAAACTCCACACCTTCGAGAAACGTGCCCTCGAGGTGGGAGTTTTTCGGGGCTGGGTACGAACTGGAACATCTTGGGAGATTCCGGGTGTGGCCTGGCTTCGCCTAAGCTGCTGACCTCTGCCTCTGCCTCTAGCTACCCTTTTTGGTGCTGCACCTGCCTCAACATCCACACTACTTTCCCCACTTGACATCCCCCCTGTCCAGGTCGGGTCAGTGTCCTCATCATCCACCACTTCCTCTTCCAACTCCTGTCTCATCTCCTCCTCCCGCACAATGCGCCGGTCAACTGGATGCCCTGACGGCAACTGCGTCACATCATCGTCGATGAGGGTGGGTTGCTGGTCATCCACCACCAAATCGAACGGAGATGGAGGAGACTCTAGTGTTTGAGCATCTGGACACAGATGCTCCTCTGTTAGGTTCGTGGAATCGTGACGTGGAGAGGCAGGTTGAGGGACAATGAAAGGAGCGGAGAACAGCTCTGGGGAGCAGGGACAGTTTGGGTTATTGTTCTGTAAAGCTTGGGAATTTTGGGAGGAAGGAAGACAAGACTGTTGGGTAATAGGAGGAGAGGAGGCAGAGTCTGACTGGCTGCTGGACAATGTGCTGTAAGCGTTCTCTGACAGCCATTGCAAGACCTGTTCCTGGTTCTCGGGCCTACTAAGGTTTGTACCCTGCAGTTTAGTTAATGTGGCAAGCAACCCTGGCACTGTGGAGTGGCGCAATGCTTGCTGCCCCACAGGAGTAGGCACGGGACGCCCTGTGGCTTCACTGCTACCTTGCTCCCCAGAACCATTCCCCCGACCTCGCCCACGGCCTCGTCCACGTCCCTTTCCGGGAGCCTTGCGCATTTTGAATTCCCAGTTAGAAATTGGCACTATATACCAGTAGCAAAAATTGTGGGTGCACGTAACCCCAATATATTCTTTGAATTCCCAGTCAGACAATGGCACTATATGGCAGTAGCAAGAAATGAGGGTATTTATAACCCCAATATATTCTTTGAATTCCCAGTCAGAAACTGGCACTATATGGCAGTAGCAAGAAATGAGGGTATTTATAACCCCAATATATTCTTTGAATTCCCAGTCAGACAATGGCACTGTATACCAGTAGTAAAAATTGTGGGTGCACGTAACCCCAATATATTCTTTGAATTCCCAGTCAGACACTGGCACTATATGGCAGTAGCAAGAAATGAGGGTATTTGTATTCCCAATATATTCTTTGAATTCCCAGTCAGACAATGGCACTGTATACCAGTAGTAAAAATAGTGGGTGTATATAGCCCCAATTCTATTGCTAGGGGACTTGCAGGGTATTTCTGGGGTGAAGGTGGGGGGGCACACCGTTGGAACGGGTATCGGGGTATATATCGGGTATACGGGAATACACTGACAGTGTATTCCATTCAGGATCCGGGGAAAGCTGGGTTGCGGCGATTGAGCCCGTCAGTGCCACGTTACACTGACAAGCTTCTCCCTGGAATTTAGCTCTTACAAGAGCTGTTGGTTGTCTTCTCCTTCCTATCCTAGCCTGTCCCTGCCTACCCAGAATCTAAGCCCTAGCTAGCTGGACGGAAACCTCCGTCCTCGGTGAATTGCAAGCTCAGAATGACGCGAACCTGGGCGGCGCTGTTCTTTTAAATTAGAGGTCACATGTTTTCGGCAGCCAATGGGTTTTGCCTACTTTTCTCAACGTCACCGGTGTCGTAGTTCCTGTCCCACCTACCCTGCGCTGTTATTGGAGCAAAAAAGGCGCCAGGGAAGGTGGGAGGGGAATCGAGTAATGGCGCACTTTACCACGCGGTGTTCGATTCGATTCGAACATGCCGAACAGCCTAATATCCGATCGAACATGAGTTCGATAGAACACTGTTCGCTCATCTCTAATAATAACGCTTGGTCAGTGCGTGCCGCCCCAGGGATTGATTTTTACTTTGCAAAAAGTGGTTTTATGTAGTAAAAGTAAAATCGTGTTACACAATGGACAGAGATGTAGTGCGGCCGGTGAAAGGAATAAAAGCTCGGCTCACCCACCGTGCGAGATCAGGCGGCTGCAACCACCATGGTGGAAGCCAAGAAAGGTCACTGAGCCGGGGCGGGGGAGAAAGGGGAATAATATTCCAGGGGCCAAAAAAAAATAAATCTATATTTAATTCATATTAAAATCATTGGTGACTACACAACCCGTAAATGGTGTGAGGACATCAATAATCACAAGGACCCAATGACCCAGGGTCAGAAGATCGAAAAGCAAAATCAAAAATAAGTAATGCAAAATGGTTCTATCCAAAAATACAACAAAAAGGACAGCGGGGCGGATCTACCAATAGGAGTCTGACACTTATCTGTCTACATCTGCGCCAAAATTTACAACATATTTATGAACAGGAAATGCAACCAGCTCAACAGTTGTGAAAAACGTGCAGTAGTGAGGGGGCAGGAGGTGACTGGTGCCACCAATTCATTGTCTCCTTACATATTGGAGGGTCCAGACTGCTACAACCATCAAGTTCATTAACAGAGCTGCGTCCTAAAAAGACCTCACACTCCGCTCTTCACACAAACGTCTCCAAGATTTCTCCCGTGCATCCCCCATACTCTGGAACTCCTTACCAAGACACATAAGAATAACCCCCACAATCACAGGCTTCAATATAACAATGTACAGAGCACCATGGGATTAATTTAATAATGTACAGAGCACCATGAGATTAATATAATAATGTACAGAGCACCATGGGATTAATATAATAATGTACAGAGCACCATGGGATTAATATAATAATGTACAGAGCACCATGGGATTAATATAATAATGTACAGAGCACCATGGGATTAATATAATAATGTACAGAGCACCATGGGATTAATATAATAATGTACAGAGCACCATGGGATTAATATAATAATGTACAGAGCACCATGGGATTAATATAATAATGTACAGAGCACCATGGGATTAATATAATAATGTACAGAGCACCATGGGATTAATATAATAATGTACAGAGCACCATGGGATTAATATAATAATGTACAGAGCAGCATGGGATTAATATAATAATGTACAGCACAATGGGATTAATCTAATAATGTACAGAGCACCATGAGATTAATATAATAATGTACAGAGCACCATGGGATTAATATAATAATGTACAACACCATGGGATTAATATAATAATGTACAGAGCAGCATGGGATTAATATAATAATGTACAGCACAATGGGATTAATCTAATAATGTACAGAGCACCATGAGATTAATATAATAATGTACAACACCATGGGATTAATATAATAATGTACAGAGCACCATGAGATTAATATAATAATGTACAGAGCACCATGGGATTAATATAATAATGTACAGAGCAGCATGGGATTAATATAATAATGTACAGCACAATGGGATTAATCTAATAATGTACAGAACACCATGAGATTAATATAATAATGTACAGAGCACCATGGGATTAATATAATAATGTACAGAGCACCATGGGATTAATATAATAATGTACAGAGCACCATGGGATTAATTTAATAATGTACAGAGCACCATGAGATTAATATAATAATGTACAACACCATGGGATTAATATAATAATGTACAGAGCACCATGAGATTAATATAATAATGTACAGAGCACCATGGGATTAATTTAATAATGTACAGAGCACCATGAGATTAATATAATAATGTACAACACCATGGGATTAATATAATAATGTACAGAGCACCATGAGATTAATATAATAATGTACAGAGCAGCATGGGATTAATATAATAATGTACAGCACAATGGGATTAATCTAATAATGTACAGAGCACCATGAGATTAATATAATAATGTACAGAGCACCATGGGATTAATATAATAATGTACAGAGCACCATGGAATTAATATAATAATGTACAGAGCACCATGGGATTAATATAATAATGTACAGAGCACCATGAGATTAATATAATAATGTACAGAGCACCATGGGATTAATATAATAATGTACAGAGCACCATGGGATTAATATAATAATGTGCAGAGCACCATGGGATTAATATAATAATGTACAGAGCACCAAGGGATTAATATAATAATGTACAAGACCATGGGATTAATATAATAATGTACAGAGCACTATGGGATTAATATAATAATGTACAGAGCACCATGGGATTAATATAATAATGTACAGAGCACCATGGGATTAATATAATAATGTACAGAGCACCATGGGATTAATATAACAATGTACAGAGCACCATGGGATTAATATAATAATGTACAGAGCACCATGAGATTAATATAATAATGTACAGAGCACCATGGGATTAATATAATAATGTACAGAGCACCATGGGATTAATATAATAATGTACAGAGCACCATGAGATTAATATAATAATGTACAGAGCACCATGGGATTAATATAATAATGTACAGAGCACCATGGGATTAATATAATAATGTACAGAGCACCATGGGATTAATATAATAATGTACAAGACCATGGGATTAATATAATAATGTACAGCACCATGGGATTAATATAATAATGTACAGAGCACCATGGGATTAATATAATAATGTACAGAGAACCATGGGATTAATATAATAATGTACAGAGCACCATGAGATTAATATAATAATGTACAGCACCATGAGATTAATATAATAATGTACAGACCAACATGGGATTAATATAATAATGTACAGAGCACCATGGAATTAATATAATAATGTACAGAGCACCACGGGAATAATATAATAATGTACAGAGCACCATGGGATTAATATAATAATGTACAGCACCATGGGATTAATATAATAATGTACAGAGCACCATGGGATTAATATAATAATGTACAGAGCACCATGGAATTAACATAATAATGTACAGAGCACCATGGGATTAATATAATGATGTACAGAGCACCATGGGATTAATATAATAATGTACAGCACCATGGGATTAATATAATAATGTACAGCACCATGGGATTAATATAATAATGTACAGAGCACCCTGGGATTAATATAATAATGTACAGAGCACCCTGGGATTAATATAATAATGTACATCACCATGGAATTAACATAATAATGTACAGAGCACCATGGGATTAATATAATAATGTACAGAGCACCCTGGGATTAATATAATAATGTACAGAGCACCCTGGGATTAATATAATAATGTACAGCACCATGGAATTAATATAATAATGTACAGCACCATGGAATTAATATAATAATGTACAGAGCACACTGGGATTAATATAAGAATGTACAGAGCACCATGGGATTAATATAAGAATGTACAGCATGATGGAAATAATTGTGCTATATAAATAAACAATAATAAGTGTGATGGGCAGGGATATAGCGGCAGTGGGACATTGCTTGTTTGCTCCATCTGAGGAATGGCGCTGCACGTGCGCAGAAACACAGTTAGGTGCAAAACAAAGACGTTCATCAGAGGATGCAGAATCTGGATGCTTACACTGAAAGGCACGCTTCTTGATGGTTAAGGCTCTCAATACATTTCTTGGCGGTTTCACTACTAAAATGCACAAGCTCTTGCTGGGTACAGGGGTACAAATTAAAGCAATAAATTGAGTAGTACTGGACACCACGAGCTGCTCCTACATTCACATCTGTATCGGGGTCTGTCCAGTGCAGCGACCATCTAATATCACCGACAGGTGCGACTATTTTGTCTCAATAGAAAAAATGAGTACCCAATGGACCGCCCTGTAACCAATCAGCTCCCTTGGGATCCAGTATTATTTCTCATTAGACTGATCACATGGGGACATCACATGTGTATTTGTCACTGTCATGTGAATAAGCCCCTATCCATTGTGTCACATCTCTGGTGTAGTTGATGGAAGGCCCTGCACACCAATTGGTGGCCTGTAAAGGCCGTCCCCTTAAGGAGACATAATACCCCTTGTGACCCACGCCTATGACCTCTCACCTAGCCAACCACTACCATACTTCACACTGATGAGGCACAGTAACCCCAAACAGCTGTCTGCAGATGGCTCTCCATTCTTTTGGAGGAGATATTCCAGATCATGTCACTAGGTGTCTAGAAATCCAGGCCTTGATCTATAGGAAGCGACTTTCCAAAATGCACTACAGTGAGTTTTATTTTATTTTCTCTACTAGCTGGTACCCGCGACTTGGTCTGCGGTGATTGTAGCAGTGGGTATATACAGGCGCGGGTAAGGTTTTCGTACTGTGTATAAGGGATGGGATATGAAATGTAACTTTGTATCTTGTTTTTTTCTGTGATTCAGAGAATCCGTGAGACTTTTGTGTTGAAGTTACTTTGTATTTGAGCTGCTATATATACGGTGTTGTGAGAAACTTTACATAGTGACTTTGGGACAGAGGGATTTGAAGTTAACCCTTTCCCGCCGATGGCATTTTTTGATTTTCGTTTTTGACTCCCCTCCTTCTAAACCCCATAACTTTTTTATTTCTCCGCTCCCAGAGTCATATGAGGTCTTAATTTTTCCTGGGACAAATTTTTCTTCATGATGCCGCCATTGTTTATTCTATATAATGTACTGGGAAGCAGGGAAAACATTCAGAATGGGGTGGATTTGAAGAAAAAATGCATTTCTGCGACTTTCTTACGGGCTTTGGTTTTACGGCGTTCACTGTGCAACCAAAATGACCTGTCCCCTGTATTCTGTGTTTCGTTACGATTCCAGGGATACAAAATTTATATGGTTTTATTTACATTTTAACCCCTTAAAAAAAATCCAAAACTGTGTATAAAAATTATTTTTTGAAAAGTCGCCATATTCCAACAGCCGTAACTTTTTTATACGTGCGTGTACGGGGATGTATAGGGCGTCTTTTTTTTGCGGGACCGGGTGTACTTTGTAGTTCTACCATTTTTGGGAAATGTTATTGCTTAGATCACTTTTTATTAAAATTTTTATCAGAATCAAAACAGTGAAAAAATGGCGGTTTGGCACTTTTGACCATTTTTCCCGCTACGGCGTTTACCGAACAGGAAAAATATTTGTATAGCTTTGTAGAGCGGGCGATTTCGGACGTGGGGATACCTAACATGTATGTGTTTCACAGTTTTTAACTACTTTTATATGTGTTCTAGGGAAAGGGGGGTGATTTGAATTTTTAATCCTTTTTATTTATTTTTTTATATTTTTTTTACTTTTTTAAACTTTCTTTTTTTGCATTTTTTAGACCGCCTAGGGGTATTTACATGGGTGGGAAGTGTCGCGGATTGTCAGAGCGGTGGGGGTTGGCAAACATGGCTGCTCCGGAGCGTTAAAGAGAGCCTCCTGGAGTATCGGTAAGGTGAGGGGTAAAGTGGTAAAGTATATGTATATGTGATTGTGTGGGGTTAGGGGCGAGGCTGTAGAGGGCAATAGGAATTTTGTGGCTTGCTATTGTCCAAAGTGTGTGAGATTGCAGAGATGGTGGTGTGAGTTTGGGTTTTGTGGGGGTCCTGGCACAAACGTATGTGCGCTACTGTGACGAAAAGTAGGCTATTGCGCAATCGGGTGTATTAACTATGTTTGTGGAAAATTTCAGCCAAATCGGTGGAGCGGTTTTTCTGTGATTGAGGAACAAACATCCAAACACACAAACTCACAAACCCACAAACTTTCACATTTATAATATTAATAGGATTAAAGGACTTGATTGTATATTCTCTCCTAGAAATTTCAAGTTTTTCAGATTTTTTCTGGTGCTGCATCTTCTAGTGCCTGGTGCTGGTTTTTGAAGCATTGTATATCTATAGCACACCATGGATTGCTTGATTGGTTTAGCTTTTCCTGACTTAGACTGGACAGATCTTTCAGTCTTGTTATGCTACACGCAGGTTTAGATTTCACTGGATCAAGGATTGTTCAAAAAAATCCCAATGGCCAAGGTGTAAATTTTGGGCCTCTTTTCTTCTCCTCCTGATTTCTGTAAAAGCACATTTTCTGTCTTGGTGCATCCTGGTGTAATATCATAGTTATGCTGCTGTTCCACCTCCCCTCTCACAGCATATAGTTATGTTGCTCCACCTCCCCTCTCACAGCATATAGTTATTCTGCTCCACCTCCCCTCTCACAGCATATAATTATGCTTCTCCACCTCCCCTCTCACAGCATATAGTTATGTTGCTCCACCTCCCCTCTTACAGCATATAGTTATGTTGCTCCACCTCCCCTCTCACAGCATATAGTTATGCTACTCTACCTCCCCTCTCACAGAATATGGTTATGCTTCTCCACCTCCCTTCTCACAGCATATAGTTAAGCTTCTCCACCTCCCCTCTCACAGCATATAGTTATGCTACTCTACCTCCCCTCTCACAGCATATAGTTATGCTTCTCCACCTCCCCTCTCACAGCATATAGTTATGCTTCTCCACCTCCCCTCTCACAGCATATAGTTATGCTTCTCCACCTCCCCTCTCACAGCATATAGTTATGCTTCTCCACCTCCCCTCTTACAGCATATAGTTATGCTACTCCACCTCCACTCTCACAGCATATAGTTATGTTGCTCCACCTCCCCTATCACAGCATATAGTTAAGCTGCTCCACCTCCCCTCTCACAGCATATAGTTATGTTGCTCCACCTCCCCTATCACAGCATATAGTTAAGCTGCTCCACCTCCCCTCTCACAGCATATAGTTATGCTTCTCTACCTCCCCTCTCACAGCATATAGTTATGTTGCTCCACCTCCCCGCTCACAGAATATGGTTATGCTTCTCCACCTCCCTTCTCACAGCATATAGTTAAGCTTCTCTACCTCCCCTCTCACAGCATATAGTTATGCTACTCCACCTCCCCTCTCACAGCATATAGTTATGCTACTCCACCTCCCCACTCACAGCATATAGTTATGGTGCTCCACCTCCCCTCACAGAATACAGCCTCATACACTCTATGAAGGAGAGCCACTGCAGCTGCATCCGCCTCCTCTCCCTACTCCACATCTTAGTTTTACTCTAGACATATTTTTTAAGTCACTAATGAGATTTCCGAACATATAAGAGGGCGCTAAAAACAGCTGGATGGTAATGAAGCAGAGAATTTTATTCCCCAATGCACTAAAGATTTTTCGAGACAAGTTTCAATTTATGATAATTTTAGATTTCGCTTTTGGGACAAGACAAAAATAAACATGCAAAAAAACAGGAAAAAAGACAATAATGTGAGTGAGATCCGACAGACTAGTTTGGAGCACAAGGCGCACATCTCATTTTGTTTTCTTCTCTAACACTTGTCCATAAACCCAAGACGTGTTGAATACTTTATTTATTTCTTCATTTCCGAGGCGTCGGCGTTCTCACAAGGAATGTTGCTTTTTTTCTCCTGAAATTGCCTTTAAATGCAGCATGTGAAATGCATTAGCGCTCTTTACAGCTCAGTTATTGCCGCGTTTCTGCCACTTGTAAAAACGAATTGCTAATTATGAACTAATGTGTTTACCTACTAAAAAGTTCAGACACAAAGACGAAGGAGTTCTGCTGGTAACAGATTCTCACCGATACAGAGACAAAAGACAAAAAAATGGAAAAAGGAAAATAACAGAACTGTTTGCAAGATGGCCAAGTCTCAGAGCCCAAACCCAAGGATGGGAGACCCTGGAAAATTTCAACTTACAAAAAAATTTACTCCCAATGTTCTGAGTCTCAGTAGGGTCCGCAGCTTGTTAGTCACAGTAAATGGCACAGAGTGTGGTGATTGCAGTCTCTAGTGTATGACACTGCCAGGGCTCCTAGGACTATATATGTATCTATAATACATAGTGTATGACACTGTCAAGGCTCCTAGGACTATATGTATCTATAATACATAGTGTATGACACTGTCAGGACTCCTAGGACTATATATCTATAATACATAGTGTATGACACTGTCAGGGCTCCTAGGACTATATATATATATCTATAATACATAGTGTATGACACTGTCAGGGCTCCTAGGACTATATATATATATCTATAATACATAGTGTATGATACTGTCAGGGCTCCTAGGACTATATATATCTATAATACATAGTGTATGACACTGTCAGGGCTCCTAGGAACCTATCTATAATACATAGTGTATGACACTGTCAGGGCTCCTAGGACTATATATCTATAATACATAGTGTATGACACTGTCTGGACTCCTAGGACTATATATATCTATAATACATAGTGTTAGCCCTGATACTGTCAGGGCTTCTAGGACTATCCTACTAATATGTGAAAGTTTGGATGTTTGTTAGTCAATCACACAAAAATGGCTGAGCAGATTTGGGTGAAATTTGGCACATAGATAGATTATAACCTCAATTAACACATCGGCTACTTTGTATCCCAGTAAATGACATGGGTTCACGACTGTTATGAATTTATGGTCACATACTATGTTACACTGCTGCTGCATCTCAGGTCCCAGGGCTGTTATCTCTCTGTGTAAACACACTGTATCCATCAGTGTACATGCATTTGCATATTATCTGATCTGCTCCAGTGCTGACACACAGACATGGGCCAACACTTTAATCCAGTTTGTCAATTTTAAACATGCTGGGGAAAAAGAAAATCTAATTTGTCGCAAACAACGAGAGCTATCGTATTATATAGTATATAGTATAGTATTAGTATGAAGGAGCCAGAAGTCACAGAGTTCACCTCAAGAGGAGTTGAGGTGAATCATCGATGCAACAACACATGCAGTATATGGCGTCCCAGCGAGCTGCTGAGATGCCGCAACAATCACGGGCACAGCGCGAGGAACGAGTTCAGCGGCAGGCCAGCTTGAAAGCTGCCGAAATGCCTGTGCATGCGGATCATCAACGGCAATAACACGCTCATTATATGGCGTTCCAGCAAGCTTCTGAGATGCTGGAACAATCCTGGCCACAGCACGAGGCACGCGTTCAGCGACAGGCCAGCTTGACGAAGCTGTCGAAACGCGTAACAGATGGATCATCAACACCAACAACATGCTCATTATATGGCATCCCAGCGAGCTTCTCAGTGTTATGGTTCTGTATATATATATATATATATATATATATATATATATATATATATATATAAAAAATTTAAACTACAGAACCTCTTAGCTGTAGAACACTGCAACGAGGTCCACAGGCCCAATGATGGGCGGCTGTATGTCTGAACTCAATGTGATCTACTGCGAAGACTCTGCAGCGTGAAAATCAATGTGAACTACTGCAGAACACTGCAGCCTAACTCAATGTGAACTACTGCAAGACACTGCAGCCTGAACTAAATGTGAACTACTGCAAGACACTGCAGCCTGAACTCAATGTGAACAGTGTGTACTGTGCGACACTCCTTGTGAACAAGGTGCAACTAAAATCCTGCCAGTTTAGCTCACTGACCAGGTGCACCAGTACAAGTGGAACACAAATGGCTGCCAAGGGTTAACACTCACCCCAGGCCAGCAAACACACACACTTACCCCTGCGACAGCTAGGGGCCACCATGGAGGTTTTAGAACATTCTCCTACACACAGCTTGGAGTCCCCAGGGGGTTTGCATGCTCCTGCACACAGCTTGGAGCCATCACACACCCATGCTCCTGCACACAGCTAGGAGCCATACATGAAGTCAGACAGTACACATAGGCTATCTCAGAGACCATACCTGCCGCAGATCTACAAGCTGGAACGTCGTCTATCGCTCCCAGCCCTGGTGTAGATCTAACGGTTCAGAGTTTACAGGTCCTACCTAACAGCACCCAGGAGAAGCAGAGGAACCCCACACAGAGGCCTAGACTGAAACCTGAGTACTGGAGCCTATCCCTGCAAACTACTGTCATTCACTCCATGGACTTTGAGGAAATCTTAGTGGAAGTGTGAGCACCTGGCAGGTGTCGGCTTACACTATTTAAAAGGAAGTCCCCGCCCAATAGGGGCGGTGGTGATGACCTCACCACTCATGCTCAATAGGGGAGAAATGGCACTTAGCTTGTGAGCAGCTTCTGAGCATGCTCAGTAAGGTGAATGCTGGATGGTTAGACTGACCCGCAGGTGGCGCTGTGCGCTATGATAGCAACCTGTGGGACCCAATCCTAACACTAAGATGCCGGAACAATCACAGGCCTGGTGTGAGGAACAAGTTCAGCAGCAGGACAGCTTAAGAGCTGCTAAAATGCCAAAGCAAGCAAACCATCGATGCCAGCAATTTGCTGAATATAGGCAGATCATTCACTCCAACAACCCGCAGATGAAGTCTGCAGAGGCTAGTATATCTATAATACATAATGTATGACACTGTGACGGCTCTTAGGAAGCAAAAAAGACTAAACCAAATTAGAGTGTTGTCAATGACAGGGTTAACCGTCCAGTGTCTGTGCTGCAACAGTGGCAGGCTTACGTGCTGAAATTCTCCCTCCTCCACTCCTATGATTTTTCTGACTATCTGCCAGTAATTGAATCGATCTAAGTAAACTTCACGTGGGTTGAATCTGACTTATAATTTATATCATTTTGTCCATGTCTAGTCAAGATTCTGCAAGTGATTCTCCACTGGCTCAAGCACAATGATGTAGCGACCATTGAGGCAGGGTATGCAATTGCTATGTGGCCCATGGATGGCAAGAGCCCACGTGTTCTTTTGGCAACACTTTGATCTATTTTGAAGTCTGGAAGTACAAATATTCTAAATAATATTAGAGGTAAGTACACCGGTGTTATATATGTAGTAGAGGTAAGTACACCAGTGTTATATATGTAGTAGAGGTAAGTACACCGGTGTTATATATGTAGTAGAGGTAAGTACACCGGTGTTATATATGTAGTAGAGATAAGTACACCGGTGTTATATATGTAGTAGAGGTAAGTACACCGGTGTTATATATGTAGTAGAGGTAAGTACACCGGTGTTATATATGTAGTAGAGGTAAGTACACCGGTGTTATATATGTAGTAGAGGTAAAAACACCGGTGTTATATATGTAGTAGAGGTAAGTACACCGGTGTTATATATGTAGTAGAGGTAAAAACACCGGTGTTATATATGTAGTAGAGGTAAGTACACCGGTGTTATATATGTAGTAGAGGTAAGTACACCGGTGTTATATATATGTAGTAGAGGTAAGTACACCGGTGTTATATATGTAGTAGAGGTAAGTACACCGGTGATATATATATGTAGTAGAGGTAAGTACACCGGTGATATATATGTAGTAGAGGTAAGTACACCGGTGTTATATATATGTAGTAGAGGTAAGTACACCGGTGATATATATGTAGTAGAGGTAAGTACACCGGTGTTATATATATGTAGTAGAGGTAAGTACACAGTGTTATATATGTAGTAGAGGTAAGTACACCGGTGTTATATATGTAGCAGAGGTAAGTACACCAGTGTTATATATGTAGGTAGAGGTAAGTACACCGGTGTTATATATGTAGTAGAGGTAAGTATACCGGTGTTATATATGTAGTAGAGGTAAGTACACCGGTGTTATATATGTAGTAGAGGTAAGTACACCGGTGTTATATATGTAGTAGAGGTAAGTACTCCGGTGTTATATGTGTAGTAGAGGTAAGTACACCGGTGTTATATATATGTAGTAGAGGTAAGTACACCGGTGTTATATATGTAGTAGAGGTAAGTACACCGGTGTTATATATGTAGTAGAGGTAAGTACACCGGTGTTATATATGTAGTAGAGGTAAGTACACCGGTGTTATATATGTAGTAGAGGTAAGTACACCTGTGTTATATATGTAGTAGAGGTAAGTACACCGGTGTTATATATGTAGTAGAGGTAAGTACACCGGTGTTATATATGTATATAGTAGAGGTAAGTACACCGGTGTTATATATGTAGCAGAGGTAAGTACACCAGTGTTATATATGTAGTAGAGGTAAGTATACCGGTGTTATATATGTAGTAGAGGTAAGTATACCGGTGTTATATATGTAGTAGAGGTAAGTACACCGGTGTTATATATGTAGTAGAGGTAAGTACACCGGTGTTATATATGTAGTAGAGGTAAGTACACCGGTGTTATATATGTAGTAGAGGTAAGTACACCGGTGTTATATATGTAGTAGAGGTAAGTACACCGGTGTTATATATGTAGTAGAGGTAAGTACACCGGTGTGATATATGTAGTAGAGGTAAGTACACCGGTGTGATATATGTAGTAGAGGTAAGTACACCGGTGTTATATATGTATATAGTAGAGGTAAGTACACCGGTGTTACATATGTATATAGTAGAGGTAAGTACACCGGTGTTATATATGTAGTAGAGGTAAGTACACGGGTGTTATATATGTAGTAGAGGTAAGTACACCGGTGTTATATATGTATATAGTAGAGGTAAGTACACCGGTGTTATATATGTAGTAGAGGTAAGTACACCGGTGTTATATATGTAGTAGAGGTAAGTACACCGGTGTTATATATGTAGTAGAGGTGAGTACACCGGTGTTATATATGTAGTAGAGGTAAGTACACAGTGTTATATATATGTAGTAGAGGTAAGTACACCGGTGTTATATATATGTAGTAGAGGTAAGTACACCGGTGTTATATATGTAGTAGAGGTAAGTACACAGTGTTATATATGTAGTAGAGGTAAGTACACCGGTGTTATATATGTAGTAGAGGTAAGTACACCGGTGATATATATGTAGTAGAGGTAAGTACACGGGTGTTATATATGTAGTAGAGGTAAGTACACCGGTGTTATATATGTAGTAGAGGTAAGTACTCCGGTGTTATATATGTAGTAGAGGTAAGTACACCGGTGTTATATATGTAGTAGAGGTAAGTACACCGGTGTTATATATGTAGTAGAGGTAAGTACACCGGTGTTATATATGTAGTAGAGGTAAGTACACCGGTGTTATATATGTAGTAGAGGTAAGTACACCGGTGTTATATATGTAGTAGAGGTAAGTACACCGGTGATATATATGTAGTAGAGGTAAGTACACGGGTGTTATATATGTAGTAGAGGTAAGTACACCGGTGTTATATATGTAGTAGAGGTAAGTACTCCGGTGTTATATATGTAGTAGAGGTAAGTACACCGGTGTTATATATGTAGTAGAGGTAAGTACACCGGTGTTATATATGTAGTAGAGGTAAGTACACCGGTGTTATATATGTAGTAGAGGTAAGTACACCGGTGTTATATATGTAGTAGAGGTAAGTACACCGGTGTTATATATGTAGTAGAGGTAAGTACACCGGTGTGATATATGTAGTAGAGGTAAGTACACCGGTGTGATATATGTAGTAGAGGTAAGTACACCGGTGTTATATATGTATATAGTAGAGGTAAGTACACCGGTGTTACATATGTATATAGTAGAGGTAAGTACACCGGTGTTATATATGTAGTAGAGGTAAGTACACCGGTGTTATATATGTATATAGTAGAGGTAAGTACACCGGTGTTATATATGTAGTAGAGGTAAGTACACCGGTGTTATATATGTAGTAGAGGTGAGTACACCGGTGTTATATATGTAGTAGAGGTAAGTACACAGTGTTATATATGTAGTAGAGGTAAGTACACCGGTGTTATATATGTAGTAGAGGTAAGTACACCGGTGATATATATGTAGTAGAGGTAAGTACACGGGTGTTATATATGTAGTAGAGGTAAGTACACCGGTGTTATATATGTAGTAGAGGTAAGTACTCCGGTGTTATATATGTAGTAGAGGTAAGTACACCGGTGTTATATATGTAGTAGAGGTAAGTACACCGGTGTTATATATGTAGTAGAAGTAAGTACACCGGTGTTATATATGTAGTAGAGGTAAGTACTCCGGTGTTATATATGTAGTAGAGGTAAGTACACCGGTGTTATATATATGTAGTAGAGGTAAGTACACCAGTGTTATATATGTAGTAGAGGTAAGTACACCGGTGTTATATATAATGTAGTAGAGGTAAGTACACCGGTGTTATATATATGTAGTAGAGGTAAGTACACCGGTGTTATATATATGTAGTAGAGGTAAGTACACCGGTGTTATATATATGTAGTAGAGGTAAGTACACCAGTGATATGTATGTATATATATGTAGGGTTACAATATTCTATGGATATTTATTGGAATTCCATAGATCGTTACATTTGATTTGTATTTGTATTACTTTATTCTTTGTATCAGACGACTTTGTAGCGATTTCCGTCCTCTCCGTATCGGTCTCTCTTATACCTCCGGGACTCTTATATCACAATATCAGGAAGTGTCTGTAAATCTTCTCGCCCCTTTCCTACTTTTCGCCTCCTCTCCCCTATAGCAGAAATCACAGCCCTCAGAAATCAATTAAACTGCAAGTGTTTCGGGGGCGCCAAAACTTTTGCACGTGACTGTTCCTGCGCTCGGTGAGCTGCGATTTCTCTGTGCAGGTGTGAAATAGGAAAGCGGACTTTTGTAAATGAAATAAATGATGCATGTGACCGTTGCCGTCACCGTGGGGCGCTATCTCAGCTCTAACTAACCTTCAGCCTGACAGGCGGAATCCTTTTATTGCTGATAGAGTTTTGTTTACAGGCGACGTCTGCGGCGGTTTCTATCTGACAAATAGTCGGCACCCACCGGCTGACATTTTGGAGCCGCATGATCGTCTCTTATCATTCTTAACACACCTGCAATGATACAGAAGGAAAACCAGCAGCACATTAACCACCGCCACGTTACGTCTCCGCCGTCAGGATTTTTTTTTTTGCCATTCAGAGTTTGTTCTCGGAGTCGGGATGGAATTTCTCCGGCTTGTTGTACATTTGATAAAGCTTCGTGGTAATGAATGTTAATGCTCCGGAGCCGGCGGCGTGCCGATATTTACAACTATGCAGAAGATACGGAAGCTTTTCTGCCCTTTCCAAAAGTGGGAGATAAATGTAGGCTGTGCCTCGTGCCGGGACATACGGACGTCGCCTCCTTCCATCATGATGACGTCCAAGGTCTGGCCTGACCACGGTGCAGACACCAAAATGTGGCAACAGGTTGTGACTTCTACTGTCATGGCATCTTGGCCATATCAAACACATAATGTGGCCAAGAAAGATGAGCAAAACGATTCTCGTAACTAACTGGGTTTGCTCCAAATTTTAGGGTTTGGCTGAATCTAAGGTTTTTGGGCTCCACCACACATAGGGGAGGTGCGGAAACATAATGAGAACTGATACCCCTTATGGTGTTGGGCATTCCATCAGGGGCAAGAAGGCAATGGCCGCTCTTCCTGGCTGGGCCCAGCTGCACTAGTGTTTCCCCTCTCTCCATACATGATGTCACCTGTATACACCTACACCATGGTAGTATCATCTTCTCATATGTGCCTACAAGACTTATGAAATGGCCAGATGTGGGATATCCCTTTAATGCACCAATATGGTGACATGTAGTATTGGTGGAGAGATTCAGAAGGTCTCTCCACCAACCAGACCACATTGGATCACACTGACTGTCTGAGGAGCTTTTAAGTTATTTAGAAATTAAAGGGGATAAATGTCTGATCAGTGGGGGTGCAGGGGATGGGGGGGGGCGACCCCTGGGACTCTCAATAACTTTGGATATAAAAGTCTCCAAATGCCCCATGTAAATGGAGCAGTGGTGGCTTTGTTAGGCCTCCAGTCTATGGGACTGACAGAGTTTTCACTTACGGCAGTGCTATATGGGTAGGGCAGATACAGGATGGTAGATAGATAAAGTGTAGGAAGATAGACAGAGACAATGTGGGGGTAGATGGGCAGGATGGGGTAGAGGCTAGAGACAGGGGTGGCAGATAGAAACATTGTGGGGTAGATAGGCTGGATGGGGTAGAGGATAGAGACAGGGGTGGCAGATAGAGACAACGTGGGGGTAGATGGGCAGGATGGGGTAGAAGATAGAGACAGGGGTGGCAGATAGAAACATTGTGGGTAGATGGGCAGGATGGGGTAGAGGATAGAGACAGGGGTGGCAGATAGAGACAATATGGGGGTAGATAGGCTGGATGGGATAGAGGATAGAGACAGGGGTGGCAGACAGAGACAATGTGGGGGTAGATGAGCAGGATGGGGTAGAGGATAGAGACAGGGTGGCAGATAGAGACAATGTGGGGGTAGATGGGCAGGATGGGGTAGAGGACAGAGACAGGGGTGGCAGATAGAGACAATATGGGGGTAGATGGGCAGGATGGGGTAGAGGTTAGAGACAGGGGTGGCAGATAGAGACATTGTGGGGTAGATGGGCAGGATGGAATAGAGGATAGAGACAGGGGTGGCAGATAGAGACAATGTGGGGGTAGATAGGCTGGATGGGATAGAGGATAGAGACAGGGGTGGCAGATAGAGACATTGTGGGGTAGATGGGCAGGATGGGGTAGAGGATAGAGACAGGGGTGGCAGACAGAGACAATGTGGGGGTAGATGAGCAGGATGGGGTAGAGGATAGAGACGGATTGGCAGATAGAGACAATGTGGGGGTAGATGGGCAGGATGGGGTAGAGGATAGAGACAGGGGTGGCAGATAGAGACAATGTGGGGGTAGATAGGCATGATGGGGTAGAGGATAGAGACAGGGGTGGCAGACAGAGACAATGTGGGGGTAGATAGGCTGGATGGGATAGAGGATAGAGACAGGGGTGGCAGACAGAGACAGTGTGGGGGTAGATAGGCAGGGCAAGGGATAGAAACAAAGCAAGGTGGGTAGATAGGTACTGGAGAGGACGGTAGATAGATAAATAGCAGAGAAGGCAGGTGGATAGATACAATGCGGGGGTAGATAGGCAGAGCAGGGTAGGGTATAGAGACAGGAGAGGCAGATAGCCAGAGACAGGGCAGGGGCAATTCCAAACAAGAAATGTCTAATCCATAGCAAGCACAGGAACCAAAGAGCACTGCCCTCTTAAGAAGTACCAGAGAATACATGTCACTATGCAGAGGCCGGTGGCAGCAGGGGATACAGGTCACCCAGGTAGTCACTGCGGCCAGCATCATTACACCAGCCTAGCATCAGATTATTGGAGGATTTTTTTGCTGGACCTCGGGGTCACTGTCGGGTCCATTGCAGAATCCTCTAGTTCCCTGGTGGATTATTCTGCCCCCGGTGACACCATTGCTGTCCATGTGACCGCCGTTTCCAGCCTCTCTGCCCCAGTATGAGGCTGATTGAGGACTAAACTGAAAAAAAAAAACTTTATTCAAATCTGACTAAAAGCAAAAGAACAGAAACTTGTCTTTTTATAGCAGACAGAGAAGTGACAGACATGAGACATGTTTTCTCCGCTGCCAGTTCTTTCTGACCTTTAGAAATATTATGCAGGTTTTCTCAGAAAAACATCTTTTTGCATTTCTTGGAACCACCCACGTACGGAGCAGGCGGCAGGAATTCCCGGGCTCCGCTGCTGATTGTCACAGAACTTTATTTCTCCTCGCTGGAAACCAAATCAACTTTTGTGATTGACTGTGCTGAGGAATTACCGCCCATTGTCAGGGTGAATCGCTCCTGTAATTGGGGAGTTGTCGGAGAACCGCTGGCCTCCCAGCCGAAAATTCTCCATATTCAGAGTTATTCTTCAAAAATCAGCAGCTGTAGGCGAGCAGAGGGAGCGGGCGGCCCCGGGCCCTAGTGCCTGAGGTCAGGGATGGCTGATAGAGATGTCAGGGCGTTATTTGGTAAGGGGCGAGAGAGGGAAGTTTTTGTAATTTTGCAGGTGGAGTAGTGAGGACGGGGCAGATGGGTCTGGGGGCAGATTATCCTCCGTATAGTTACTTCAGTGCCCAATCTGTGAAACTGAAATTACTGCAGGAGCGGCGGGGGATGGAGTAGCGGGGCACAAACTCCTGCTTGTAGTGTGTACGGTAACCTGCAATGCTGAACCTACTACTGGGGCAGTTGGGGATGGTTCTACCCCAGTGCCCCCTAAGATATTATGTTATTATCTGCCTCTAGTTGCCTCCACTATATAAAATCCCTTTCCTGGTGTGCCTAAAGTGCCCCCTTCTGGTTGCCCCATCTCATGTCTCCCTCCTAGTTGCCCCCACATCTCATGTCCCTCTTCTAGTTGCCCTCCTCAGTTTTATGTCTCCCTCCTGGTTGCTCCCACAGTCTCATGTCCACCTCCTACTTGCCTCCAAAGTTTCATCTCCCCCTCCAGTTGCTCCAACAATTTCATCTCCACCTCCTAGTTGCCCCAACAGTTTCATGTCCCCCTCCAGTTGCCCCCACAGTTTCATGTCCCCCTCCAGTTGCCCCCACAGTTTCATGTCCCCCTCCAGTTGCCCCCATAATATATATTAAACAAAGACAAAATACAAGCTCATTCTTGCCTCCCCCCCTTCCCCTGCTGTTCCCTTCTGTCTCTACCCCGGGTGGCTCCAGACCTCACCTTTGTATTTATTCATCTACAGATGAGTTGGAGTCGTCACCTACCAGGGCAGCCCAGAACAGTGGGACAGCACTCTAAATGCAGGATTGTCCCAAGAGGACCCAGTGAAAGTGCCCCATTTGTCTTGTGCTTAAAATGTTCCTGCTCCTACTTCTAGTCTATACAGTGTCCACCATCTATGACATTGATCTTAGTGCAGGTGCGGTGGGGTGGAGGTGCGGGGAGATCTCCTCCTTTAAGCTTGCGCAGTCCCCCCCCCCCCCCACACCCGTGAATTTGACCTTTCTGCTGGATCGGCTGATGAGTTGGAGCCATCACCTACCAGGGCAGTACAGTACAGTAGTCATCATCATCAGCCTTCCCTGCTCTCACCCCCCCCCCTGTGCACACACATCACACAGTGCTCAGAGAGTCTCCCAGACACTCCCGGGTGCACCCTGGAGACTAATTAGCATATCAATAAAAGCGGGCTAATCCAAAAACGTCCGGGAGGATTAACAAACAAAAGGTATGTCTGGAATAGCCTTTCTAAAGACCATGCAAATATATGCTACGTTACAAATCACTAGAGCCAATGAGAGAATCCCTTTAAGACTAATAAAAAAATGTAAAGTGCTAAAAGTATGTGAACCCTCAAATTCTAAACTACTTCAAAAATTCTTTTATGGGGAAAGTAAAACTTGCTCTAGCGCCACCTTTTGGCAAGAAGCTCCTTGTAGATCCACGTCTGGTTTTCCAGAAATCTAGTGACATGATCTGGGATTAAAGCCAAAGCAGAATAACGTCTCTAAAAGGAAGACCCTTCCCCAGCCCAGAGGATCTGAGTGAGACGGGGCCGGCTAGGTGACAGGTGTATGGGTGACATGCAGGCAGGGGGGAGGAGATAAACGGTGACATCATCCATTGTCAGCAGTGATGTAATGATGGTTCAGTGGTGCTATCTGTAGAGGTGTTATCTACTATTGTATTCCTGTCTGTCATGTAACTGATGCAAAGAAATCCCTTACAAATTGGCAATTGTCAGGCTAAAATTAGGCTTAGTGGCCAAAGTGAAGTTTGCAAGATATAGGAAGTGACATGGAAAATCAAAAATAATGAGCAAAAATTTTATATGTTTAACTTTGTTTAAAGAACAGGTCATTTTCTAGTGACACATCCCCTTTAAATCCTAATCTGACCCTCTTTCTGGCTTTTTTACGTTCTCTTACTGTAAGGTACAGAAAGCGGTTTCCGCCCGTCCTGAGGAGATCTCAGCTATCTGGACAGCCCCTTTAAGGTGCACTGAAGCGTCAAATAAACCCATATTTCCAGACGACAGATTCCTTCTGGACGACCTTTGTTTTTGTGATATGATTTTTTGTCCTTTCTGGAGGAGCTCTTGTTGCGGCGGCGGGCGGTTTATCAACGTCGGCGCGGCTCACCCAGCGTCTTGTCGGCTGTATTTGTCTCCGAGACGGTGATTAATGCGATGCTAAAGCTGTAAATGGCTGCTGAGCATTATCTGCAGCAGCCCCATAAGCTTCTCCTTCATGTCTGGGATCCCGGGAGTGTGCTTACACCAAAATAGCGGCAGCGACAGGCGGGCGGCCGGTGGGGAGAAGGCGCGCACATGGCACCACTTGTGGAGGCAAATATTGTCAGACTGGATCTTCCTATCAGCGATTATCTGACGTTTATTCTCTTTTTAGGGATTTTTATGTTATTTTTAATCCATTTTTGCAATTTAGTTTTTTTTGTAATTTTTTTTGTATTTCTTCATAAGGAAAGAACACAACGGTAATACTAAAGATTTATGGGAGATTTATTCAGATTCTTATTGTTTTGCCTCCTGAGTTATCTTCTCTCGTGAGATGGAGAAAGACAAATTATAGCAATTGTATTCTACAGGTGAGAGGTTTGTGCAGTCCCATCATTCAGGACTGGCCTTCTATGGAAATGTGACTGGTTTGTTTTCCCTGGCACATATGCCGATCCTACATTATCCATGGAGCGTGTCTAGACCCTCATTCTAATGGCGGTGACTTTCTGCAGGGCTTGTGTTATACGCAGGAGCCGGCCTGAACAAGCAGAGCTGCAACATCAAGTTTTTTGCTCAGTTTTTAAGTGCAAAGCTTTGCAAACATTCTCTAAACATTATAGTCTCACCTTCTTCTGTTCCCCATTTTGGACATCCATTCATTGTGATGTCACCATTGTAAGTCCATAGGCAGTAACATGGAGTTGCTCCTGCCTGAGGGATTTTTTCCCCATTCACTCAGAAGAACATTTATGGGGTTGCACTTTGAGAGCTTATATCGTAGGTGTTGGTCAGGGTTGAGGTCAGGACGTTGTGCGGCTAGTCAAGTTGTACCACACCAGATTCCCCCAAGTAAGTCTTTATGGACTTTGCTTTGTGCAGAATGCAGGAGCAATACAAGGGTTAAAAAGTAAACAAAACTATAGCCCCAGCGGAGCAAATGGAGACCTCATTGGAAAGTAATTCTATAACTAGGAAATATCTCAGATACGAAATCATCATAGCAATCCAACGTCATGAGAGGGGGAATGGCAAGAAAGAAGTCAGAGATTTTTAATATGCACAGACTGAGTAACATGATACCTGCACAGACTGAGTAGGTTCAACACCATCCAGCCAGGGCTACTGAGGACGAAGCTGGGCCTTGGTGGAGTGGACCATCACCTGTCCTACTGGATCCTAGACTACCTGACAACCCGCCCTCAGTATGTGAGAGCCCAGAACTGTGTGTCTGACACTGTGATCTGTAGTACGGGGGCACCACAAGGTCCAGTTCTTGCCCCATTTCTCTCCACACTGTACACTGCTGACTTTAGGCACAACTCCTCCAGCTGTTACTTACAGAAGTCCTCCGATGACTCTGCTATAGTCAGCCTTATCACTGATGGTGACGATAGGGAATACAGAGACTTATACCGGGACTGTGTGGACTGGGGCCAGCAGAACCAGCTCTGTCCTGGACCTAGTACAGGTGGTGGGTGACAGAAGGATACTGTCTGTGGTGACCTCCATGCTGGAGAACAAATCCCACCCCATGTATGGGACTTGGCAGCACTGTAAGTGACCGTCTGCTTCACCCCAAGTGTGAGAAGGAGCTATTGCAGGTCCTTCCTTCCAACCGCGACCAGGCTGTATAATCTACATCAGTCCAAGCGAAGATCACTCCGCACAGAGAAATAAGTGATTCTGAAGCCTTCCTTCCTTCCTTCCTTCCTTCCTTCCTTCCTTCCTTCCTTCCTTCCTTCCTTCCTTCCTTCTGTTCCTTAGCTGCTATGGACTCCTAATATATCTTCTCTTCTCAGCATATGTGTCCTGTAATATATTACTGTGTATTATCCTGTATCTGTATAACTAGGCTGCTGTAACATGCTGAAATTTCCCCACTGTGGGACTATTAAAGGATTATCTTATCTTAACATGATACCTGCACATACTAACATGATACCTGCACAGACTGAATAACATGTTACCTGCACAGACTGAGTAACATGATACCTGCACAGACTGAGTAACATGATCTGGTTTTGTCTGCCTGCATCCATCACTAGGGGGAGCCAGGATCTTACTGAGTAGTGTCTATACATTGCACTCAATAAATCAGTATGCAGTATGTCCCTTAGCTCCCCCTAGTGGTGGCTGACATCAATTCCAATGTTATCATATAGCTCTGTGTATACGTAAAAGACCTTGAGCTCTGGATAAGGAAAATGAAGCTCTGACCACTATAAGGAATATTTAAGAATCAGAACAGAAAGGTGAAGCTAAAAACAACCAAATAGTAATAAGTGGAGATTGTCTGTAAAGTTAGAGCTAATGGTTACGACTCAGAAATCCTTCTAGGACGCCAGACATGCAGGGAAATATTTTGTAATATCATTAAAAAAAAAAAAAAAAAATGGAGCTCCTGAATCTAATCTATTAATTCCCCGCCATGTGTCTCTTGTTTGCGCTGAGGATCAGTATTAATAACTCAGAAATTTAATGAAAAAAGCTTTTGACAAAACATATTGCTGTAAACAAGGTTGGCTGGTAATCTGTAACTGTGTAATACCCTGAAGACGCCGCCACTACATTCACATAATAGCTTCTCCTATTTGTCTTTCCGTCTGAAATGCAAAAACCAGAAAAAAAAAAAAAAGTGAGTAAATATTTAAGAGCGTCTTATAAATAATGTATCTATGGCTTAATGTTCAGAGCCGCCATGTCGAGGAATAATTGCTGAGCGGAGAGTCATCCAATAAAGGGGTCCTCTGCTTGTGAATGGTGCTCAGTGGAAAGTCCTGGTGCAATTCCATTGGTGGCCTAAGGTTGGAGAAGCTAAAAACTGTTACATGACCTCAGAATACTGACATTCAATGCACCAATAGTATTACCATACAATGCCTAAACAACACCGCCATAGAGTATTCAAATAATGCTACCATACAAGGCCTACATAATACCATCGTATAGGATTCAAATAATACTGCCATATAATGCCTAAATATAACTACCTTGTAGTATGGAAATAATACCACCATATAATACCTAAATACTGTATAACTGCCATATGGTATGGAAATAATACTACCATATAATGCCTAAATATAACTGCCATATGGTATGGAAATAATGCCACCATATAATATTTATATATAGCTGCCTTATAGTATGGAAATAATACTACCATATAATGCCTAAATATAACTGCCTTATAGTATGGAAATAATACTACCATATAATGCCTAAATATAACTGCCATATGGTATGGAAATAATGCCACCATATAATACCTATATATAGCTGTCTTATAATATGGAAATAATAACACCATATAATACCTAAATATAGCTGCCTTATAATATGGAAATAATACCACCATATAATACCTAAATATAGCTGCCTTATAATATGGAAATAATACCACCATATAATACCTAAATATAGCTGCTTTATAGTATGGAAATAATGCCACCATATAATACCTATATATAACTGCCTTATAGTATGGAAATAATACCACCATATAATACCTAAATAATACTGCTTTTTAATATTCAAATAATTCTACCATAGAAAGTGTACATAGTGCTGCCTTATAATCTTCATATTACGCTACCATACAGTGCTTAAATAATACTGCCTTATATTATCCAAATACTACTACCATACAATGGCTAAATAATATTGTCTAACAGTATTCAATGCCTAAATAATGCTGCCTGTTATTCACTGTTACACAATGCTACCATAGAAAGTCTAAATAATACCGCCTTGTATTTTTACAATAATGATAACATATAATGCCCAAATAATACCACCTTTTAATATTCCTATAATGCTACCACATAGTACCTAAATAATACTTTCTTATAATATTCAGATAATGGTACCATGCAGTGCCGACATAATACTACCATATAGTCTTCAAATAACACTAACATGCCCTACAACATGACGTGAATCTGCCATACAGTGTGCAAAATATATTACCGCCATACAACGCCTCGGTAGTGGTGAAAATAAAGGTAAAATCCCTGATGGCCTACGTTAGTGAAAGGGTTAGGAGTAATATCCCTGTTGGTCAGTGAAGGTTTACATCGGGGGCAGAAACCTTTGGCACTGCAGCCGCTGAGAAACTACAACTCCCAGCATGCTCCATTCACCTCCATGGGAGTTTCAAGAACAGCGGAGAAATTGTGCATGCTGGGAGTTGTAAGTTGTCTCCTCCAGTAGTTACAGAGAGTCCCTCTCTCTGGAGGACTGTCCTTTCCCGTCCTGAATTACAGCCAATTGATGTGACTGGACACGGTGTAATGCTTCCTCTTCCCTGTGGTGGCGCTGCAGGGGATCGGAGCACTTACTCCCCACTTTACAGGCGATCGCTGGGGATCACACTTCCATCTTCCCGACACTGGATTTTTCTACCATTTGCCTCCCGTCCAGCCCTTTGTCTCTGATCTTTTCATTCCTGGTCAGTCCCTGAAATATTGATATCTGGAGAGCGAGGAGCAGAAGTTTTGCAAGGCAGTAAATCTCTAATAGCTCGATGATTATTTCTCTTTGGGAACATCCGTCTTGTAATGACAAGTGCGTTACGGTGAATTTATCTACGATCAGCCGCAGAGCAGCAGACAGCGACGCGTTTCACAATGACTGGACTGCCACCTCTTCAATGTCAGCCGGCATTAGGAGGAAGTTTTATCTCTGGCCCCGTAAGCTTCAGGTTTTCTTCAGCTTAAGGAGAACGTTCTGCCCGATAATTTGTGTCAAATAGTAAAAAAATAGGGGAAAAACTGAACGGGACAAAAACTTCATGTACCAAGGTGAGAAATAGAAAGAAGTGATTAGATTGATGTGCGTCAGGTCAATTAATATATTCATATAATATAACATATATAATATAATTACATAATACATAACATACATATAATATACTCATATAATACATAGTAACATAATATGCTCACATATAACATATTATAGGTTGATTTAGGACCAGTCATCACCTTTTCTCCCTTCTCCTGCACCTATATGTGGTCCAGCGCGGGTCTGGAATAGGCCTCAGCCCCAGGTTCGAGTCCAGGGACCGTTACTGGGCCATAAAAGGCTGCAGAGCCTGCACGTCAGGGCAGATCCTGAGAGGAGAGGAGGCGCCCGGGTCTGTCCTGACACTGAGAGTCTGGTGAGATTGTGCTGCACTTTTTTTGGGTAGTAAGCACCCGTACAGTTAGTACTTTTTTTTTTTTTTTAAATTGTTTATTTATGAAAATTTGTAACAATAAAGAAACACAACATGTCTACCAAGCCAAAAGAGATCACAAAGAACAGTACAATAGAAAATGACGAAATTACAAATGGTAAACTAGGTAGAAACAAAAAGAAAAGGGGAGACAGGGAAGACAAACACAAACCAGACAAGACAAGGCTGGGGAAAGGGAGGGAGAAAAAACCAGAAGTTCCAGAAGGCGGTGGAATTACAGAGGCTGGGTGGCCCAGAACGAGTCCCACAGGTCCCAAACGGCGTGAAACCGCTCCTCCTCATCGTTAAGCACGGCTGTTAGGTATTCCAAGGAGCGTGCATTCCTGATCCTGCAGTATAACTCCTCCAGGGATGGGGGTGCTGACTGACGCCAATATTTAGCAATCAAACACCGGGCAGAAGTGAGAAGAAACAGAAAAAGTCGCAGGGCCGGCTTGCGCAGTTTCAGTGGAGGGAGATTAAGGAGATAGGTTTTTATGGGATAGAGGGAGGCAAATGCCGAGAACCCGGCACAAAAGGTCCTGAACCTGAGTCCAGTAAGGGAGCAGGGAGGGACAAGACCAAAACAGATGAAAGATGTGTGCAGGGCGTGCACCACATCTCCAACAGCAATCCGGAATAGAGCTATCAAAGGAATGGAGGAGAGCCGGCGTGTGGTACCAATGCATCAACATTTTAAAGAAGTTTTCTTTATTTTTTTTATTTTTTTTATTTTTTTTTTTATTCTGAGTTTATTGATTTTTACAATTTTTACAATTAAAGTTCACAGAAAAAATATTTTTGAAACAAAAGCATTTGTCAATAAACAGCAATCAATCTACAATGGCATTTGGCATTCACAAATGGATTGCTCTATGAACATGAAGAACATACTATTCCAAAACATAGTATTTGAACGACAATGTTTTTTATGTTGAGATTAGTAAAAGAGAGAAAACATAGAAAGATTAATATAAATGAGAACAATTATTGTGGTAACTCATGAGGGCACAACCTTTCTCAGTCTGCGTTTGGGTTGGGCTCAGGGATGGGGGGGGGGAGGGGGCAGTAAGAAGTTTTCTTTATGAGTCACACAATTCGAGGTCCTGAAACCCCTGCTCCAGATAAGGGACCATTCTTCTGTCGAGATAGGTTGACCCAGATAGACCTCCCATCGTGTCATATACGAGTGTGCAGGCGGGATATCAGGTGAGGGGTCAGATAAAAAGCGATATATATCGGAAACCAGTCCTCTAGTTCCAGTGCTAGCTTTACAAATTCTCTCAAACAACGTAGGGACAGGTGCCACAGGACCCCGAAAGATAAAAGAAGCAAGGTGGGAAATCTGAATATATGTGAACTCACTGGACCCAGGAAGGCCAAAGCGGGATCGCAATTCGGCAAAAGACAGCAAAGAACGAGTCCTATGATCAATAATATCAGCGAGCCGAAAGAGGCCCGCCTTCAACCAAGGGCCCGCCACAGGCCCAGTGAGTCCAGGTGGAAAGTGGGAGTGTAGAAGGAAGGGCGTCATAGACGAGCTGGGGGAAGAAATAGGGAAACGGGACAAACAGGAGCGCCAGACATCCCTGGTAAGTGCCATGGGACCCAACAAGCTAGCTCTAGGGGGCGAATATGGATTAGACCATATCAATGAAGCAGGATGATGCGGAGCCAACCACAGCTTCTCAATCTCCATCCACTTAGAATAGGCATGAAGAGCAGACCAGGCCGGAATCCTACGTAGCTGAGCAGCCCAATAATATAACACCAGGTCAGGAAAAGAAAGCCCTCCCCTCAACTTCGGAGTCATCATCAGATGTCACGAAAGCCTATGTCTCCCTCCGGCCCACACAAACCGAAGAAGCGAGCCCTGTAGCGCCCGAAGATCCTTAAGAGGAACAGGAATCGGGAGGGTCTCAAACAAATATAACAATTTAGGCAGCACGGTCATCTTAACCGCAGCTATGCGACCAAAGAGGGACAAAGGCAGACCCCGCCACCTGATAAGAAGGGCCTGAACATGCCTATAAAGTGGAGGGAAATTCGCCTGATACAATTGAGAGAAAGACACAGTCAGATGTATGCCTAAATATTTTAAGGAGGAGGACCTCCACGTATACGGAAAGAAGGCCTGAAGGCCAGCCAAGGTAGAGGGGTGAACGTGGACGGGGTGCGCCTCAGTCTTAGAAGTATTAACCTTGTAACCAGATAAACGGCCAAATTTGGTAAGAATAGCATGAAGATTGGGAAGGGAAATGTGAAGATTAGTAAGGGTAAGGAGAATATCATCCGCAAACAAAGAAAGCTTAAACTCTCTGTCACGGACTCGAACCCCAGAAACATCAGGGCACAGCCGAATGGCCGCCGCCAAGGGCTCAATGCAGAGGACAAAGAGGAGAGGTGATAGCGGGCAACCCTGTCTAGTACCGTTATACAGGCAAAACGGAGGGGAGGAAGCATGAGGAAGCTTAATCGTAGCAGAGGGGGATGAGTAGAGGCTCCGAATGGCCGACAAAAAGGGTCCCCGAAAGCCATAAGATGAAAGAGTCTCAAAGAGAAAGGGCCAGCCCAGGCGATCAAACGCCTTTTCCGCGTCTAAACTGAGTACCAACAGCTCCGACTCAGAGCGCGACGCAACGTCGATTAGATCAATAGCCCTCCTAGTATTGTCACCACCCTGACGACAGGGGACAAACCCAACTTGATCCTTATGGACCAAGGAGGAAAGACACATGTTCAGTCTAGAGGCTAGGAGCTTGGTAAACAGTTTAAGATCCGCGTTCAAAAGCGAGATAGGCCTGTAATTACGACAATCAAGATGGTCTTTACTGGGTTTCGGGATGAGTGTGAGGAAAGAATGGGAGAGAGAATCCGGGATGGCCTCACCTGCCATAAAAGCTGAAAATAGCGAGACAAGATGGGGGAGGAGCTCTGCCCCAAACACTTTGTAATACAGGTAAGTGAGCCCGTCAGGGCCAGGAGATTTCCCATTAGGAAGCTCCTGGAGAACCTGAGAGACTTCCTCAGTCGAGATAGGCATATTAAGGCAGGCCAGGTCATCGGAAGAAAGTGTGGGGAGACAACAGGAGGACCGTACAGTTAGTACTTATTGGTTAGTTAGTGCTCGGACGAGCAGGGTTTTGTATCAAATCCATTGCCTGCAGTTAAGGCTGCATTTTATTTTGCTCCTTTTGCGCCTGAAGTCAAGGTTTATTTATTTCGCTGTATTTTCTAAATAAATCCGTTTGCTGCACATTTTGTGTCCCTGTCTCTGACTGGTTGGGTTCGCACCTCTGCTTCTACTGAGCTACCTCCCCCACAGTCCATACAGAGGCAAGAGGTTGGCGGTGCACACAGGATTTCTGGTTAACATAGAATTTTTGAATCATAAGTAGGGTTGAGCGATCGGGACCGGAAAAGATCGGATCCTGATCGGCGATCTAGTAAATTTCATGATTCCGATCCTGCCTAAAAAAAGATAGGGAACAGAATTTCGATCCCGATCGCTCAACCCTAGTTACCTGCACAGAACCGCTGCCACTCCCCGGAGCTCCGGGCCAATGTTCTCTGTCCTCTCCTACCTCATTCACACGCCGACAGAGTTCCATGCGCACCCCCGCCTCCCTAGGCTAGTGATACTGATGCTGAGAGTAGGCGGGGCTTGTTGTGGCTTAGGAGAGTGTGGGTGGGTACAGGAAGGGGGGACGTGAGTGATTCACTAGGGAGGCGGGGGCGCGTACGGCGCTCTGCTGGTGTCTGAATGAGAGAGGAGACAGAGAACAACAGACCGGAGGGGAGGCGGCAGCGGTTCTGTGCAGGTAACCGGACAGCAGGGGGACTAAGTAGCCGATTTTTTAATCACTACTCAGCTGTGTAATGAATAGGAAAGTTTTTAAAATCCGATTTTTGATAATTAAAAAATCCTATTGACTTGCAATAGGATTGGAATCGGGATCGGATGGAAAATGATCGGAAATCGGATTTTAAAAACAATCCTGAAATCTCAAGATCGGCTTGACCCCAATCATAAGTGGAAATATATAGGAGGGACTTTTAGTTCTTCCTAATTTTGGAACAAAAAAAAAAAGCAGCACAAACTATCACAAAACGATCGCGCACAACACCGGCCTCAATTAGCCCAAAAAGTAAAAACACAAAAGAAAAAAGAGAAAATAAAATCAAACCCAGATCAGAACAAACCCAATTGTTGGTCACGTGTTCAGCCCATCGGGAAATTATCAAATCTGCTCCATGACCCCTCTATACAGACACATCATAGGCGCCTAGCAAAGTTTTTTTTTAATTATAGATTTTAATTGGACAAAAATTTGTAGAATAGTTAATTGTGCAAGTAATTACAGAAAAATTTAGCAGGTTCCTCTCTGAGATTCTGAGGATCATAGATGGAGATTATTACAATTAAGCTTGTGTCCATTTATAGCGACTAAAAATATCAATAGAGAAGGTTGTATAAAAATACCGATATTAATTAAGGAAACAGCAATTATCTGCCGGTTAGTGACAGATCTTATCGCCATTAATATTTTGGATTGTACAAACAGGTTTCTAATTTTGCAACAGGAGAGAAAAGTAAAAGTAACCGTAGTCAGAGAAGTGTCATTGTTATTATTATTATTATTATTGTTGTTATTATTATTTACACTATTTGTATTCATTATATCTGTTATATCTCTTGGTCTCTGCTTCTCCCACAGTGTAACCATCAGTCTGTGACGGCCATCTTGTCTTCATCCCTCCTCACAGAATCTGTCTTGTCTTCATCCCTCCTCATCTCTGTCCACCCACAAGATCAATATCAGTAAATTTCTGCAGGTTCCATAACTTTCTAATATGTCCTGTGTCACAATGCAAAGATCTCTGCTTGTTGTCAGTGAATGAGAAGATTCCTGTTTTCGTACAGAGGCAGTGACCATGTACACAGCAGGTCCTGCTCTCAGCTGAAGGGTTGTTACAATTGTATCCAGTCTGACTCTAGACAATGCTCTGTGAGCTCAACACTTTGTTCTCCAGAATGATACATTGTAGCAAACTAGCAGAGAGATTTGTGCCTCTGCTGATGTGTTTAGCTCACAGAGCATTGTCTAGACTGGATACAATTGTAACAACCCCTCAGCTAAGATCGGGACTAGCTGTATACATGGTCACTGCCTCTGAATGTGACCCGGAGTCTTCCCATCCACTGACAGCCAGCAGAGATCCGGACACAGACACAATCTCTATGACGTTGCAGCTCATTAGACTTGATTTCCATAAATCCTTCTTCCTAGTTTTCCTGTTTACAGATAATTATTGTTACATTGTTTCTCCTGACAAAGCGATCAGTGGATCATTAATTGGATGCCGCCATCTCGCTGGTACAATTGCTACAAGGAATATCGCTTATTATCCCCTTATTATGACACTACAACATCCACTTCAATCAGCGAGCGATAATCAGCCGCTAATCACCGCCGAGGTGGGAAATGTCTAATGAACTCATCAGGTAAACGAAGAGAATTCCAAGGACGAAGCCTGACCCGACATCACACAGCGACAGACTACAGAGCGCCAGCCAAACTTCTCTCCTGTAATACTCTGTGCTGCTGGGGAGTCCTTTAACATTAAAGGGACAATCAATCTGTAAAATCCAGTCTGTACATCAGAAGGATTTCACGACACCCGGAGTCCATGTATCATAGTGATCTATAATGCCTGGTGCTATACTGTCCGGTACTGTATATAGTGCACATGGTACAGCCACAAGGAATCAAGGACCAGCATAGTATACACAGAGCCCGAGTCTCCTGACTAGGTACAGACCAGGAAATATGGCTGATATATACATCACCCATGTGCATGGGGCCTATGACTATATCCTTGATAAGAGATGTAGTTGTAGAGTCTGCAGTGTTAAAGTCACACCTGGGTCCAAAAAGAACATTCCTTTCCAAAAATACTCTGTGCTGCTGAAGTAATTGCTCCTTGCACTAAATAATTTTAAGGCTAGGGCTACATGGCAACAAACAAATTCTCTTTCTATGGTTTTACATTGCGGCATCACACAACTCCTACAGGAACAATCTTGGTGCAACTCTATTACCATAGACTTCAATGGAGGCATCAACCCATTAGAGTAAAACTCTTTGATTCAGGGGACCCTAACCTATCTATCTGCAGGACTGGGGTGATATGCTGGTTCTGGTGACAGTAACCTATCTATCTGCAGGGTTGGGGTGATATGCTGGTTCTGGTGACAGTAACCTATCTATCTGCAGGGCTGGGGTGATATGCTGGTTCTGGTGACAGTAACCTATCTATCTGCAGGGCTGGGGTGATATGCTGGTTCTGGTGACAGTAACCTATCTATCTGCAGGGCTGGGGTGATATGCTGGTTCTGGTGACAGTAACCTATCTATCTGCAGGACTGGGGTGATATACTGGTTCTGGTGACAGTAACCTATCTATCTGCAGGGCTGGGGTGATATGCTGGGTCTGGTGACAGTAACCTATCTATCTGCAGGGCTGGGGTGATATGCTGGGTCTGGTGACAGTAACCTATCTATCTGCAGGACTGCGGTGATATGCTGGGTCTGGTGACACTAACCTATCTATCTGCAGGGCTGGGGTGATATGCTGGTTCTGGTGACAGTAACCTATCTATCTGCAGGGCTGGGGTGATATGCTGGTTCTGGCGACAGTAACCTATCTATCTGCAGGGCTGGGGTGATATGCTGGTTCTGGTGACAGTAACCTATCTATCTGCAGGACTGCGGTGATATGCTGGGTCTGGTGACACTAACCTATCTATCTGCAGGGCTGGGGTGATATGCTGGTTCTGGTGACAGTAACCTATCTATCTGCAGGGCTGGGGTGATATGCTGGTTCTGGTGACAGTAACCTATCTATCTGCAGGGCTGGGGTGATATGCTGGTTCTGGTGACAGTAACCTATCTATCTGCAGGGCTGGGGTGATATGCTGGTTCTGGTGACAGTAACCTATCTATCTGCAGGGCTGGGGTGATATGCTGGTTCTGGTGACAGTAACCTATCTATCTGCAGGGCTGGGGTGATATGCTGGGTCTGGTGACAGTAACCTATCTATCTGCAGGGCTGGGGTGATATGCTGGGTCTGGTGACAGTAACCTATCTATCTGCAGGGCTGGGGTGATATGCTGGGTCTGGTGACAGTAACCTATCTATCTGCAGGGCTGGGGTGATATGCTGGTTCTGGTGACAGTAACCTATCTATCTGCAGAGCTGGGGTGATACGCTGGTTCTGGTGACAGTAACCTATCTATCTGCAGGGCTGGGGTGATATGCTGGTTCTGGTGACAGTAACCTATCTATCTGCAGGACTGGGGTGATATGCTGGTTCTGGTGACAGTAACCTATCTATCTGCAGTGCTGGGGTGATATACTGGTTCTGGTGACAGTAACCTATCTATCTGCAGGGCTGGGGTGATATGCTGGGTCTGGTGACAGTAACCTATCTATCTGCAGGGCTGGGGTGATATGCTGGGTCTGGTGATAGTAACCTATCTATCTGCAGGACTGGGGTGATATGCTGGTTCTGGTGACAGTAACCTATCTATCTGCAGTGCTGGGGTGATATGCTGGTTCTGGTGACAGTAACCTATCTATCTGCAGGGCTGGGGTGATATGCTGGTTCTGGTGACAGTAACCTATCTATCTGCAGGGCTGGGGTGATATGCTGGTTCTAGTGATAGTAACCTATCTATCTGCAGGGCTGGGGTGATATGCTGGGTCTGGTGATAGTAACCTATCTATCTGCAGGGCTGGGGTGATATGCTGGGTCTGGTGACAGTAACCTATCTATCTGCAGGGCTGGGGTGATATGCTGGGTCTGGTGATACTCCCTTTCCTTACTACTACTACTGTGGTGCGGTCAGTACATGGATTGAATACAATACATTCATAGTGTAATATAACATAGAGGGGTCCGCACGGCGTTGTAGGTTTCCTCATCCTCAGGCTTATGCTCTTGGTTCCGCTCCATTGCCGCTACGTGTGTTTTTACCTCTAGGGACAATGTGATATCCAATTCTCATCGCCCCCCGCGGAGTCCACCTGTGCGCCTATAATAGCCCTAAGCTTTCTCCTCTCCAAACAGATGCACATAAATCTCTCTCGTTTACGAGAATCCTCTTGCGGACGCGGTGCCGGCTCCGTGATTTTTCCTGCGGGTGTTGAATAAATATAAATGGCTATTTACTTTAGCATAATGGTGAAATATTCATTTTCAATGCATGGCCTACCTAAGAAGCTTTCCTTAATTTCTCAGATGATACATCTTCCCATAGAATAGAAAGAAATGTAATGAATTGGAAGCGTCTACACTTGTGCGGAATTAGCAGCTTAGCATACAATTACCGGATCACCCCGGGGAGGAACGTGCCGGAACTTCAGTAATAGATTTATAACTGGAGATATGGACTGTGGAAGCAATGGCCTGCTGTATACCAAACCCCGACATGGCTTCACTACCCGTATATAGGAAGAGGAAGGCAAAACTAGCCAAAACTAAGAGGCCTTCGGGATGTTGTGTTCTCTACAACACTGGAGACTTTGGTGCAGAGTCATGAGGATTGGCGTACTATAAACCCGGCTCTCCCATCTCTCTGTATCAACTAAATCAAAGTTGTCGCCTCCATTCTTAATACACTGCATGTTTTCACACTTTATTATCTGTGTATTTCTATTTCCTGTATCTCAGTCTATGTGAGACCCCATCCCTCTAATCTCTCTCCACAAAATGACACCTTATCCTCCTGTCTTTGTGAGACCCCATCCCTCTAATCTCTCCCCACAAAATGACACTTTATCCTCCTGTCTTTGTGAGACCCCATCCCTCTAATCTCTCCCCACAAAATGACACCTTCTCCTCCTGTCTTTGTGCGACCCCATCCCTCTAATCTCTCCCCACAAAATGACACTTTATCCTCCTGTCTTTGTGAGACCCCATCCCTCTAATCTCTCCCCACAAAATGACACCTTCTCCTCCTGTCTTTGTGAGACCCCATCCCTCTAATCTCTCCCCACAAAATGACACCTTCTCCTCCTGTCTTTGTGAGACCCCATCCCTCTAATCTCTCCCCACAAAATGACACCTTCTCCTCCTGCCTGGACTTTTTATACTCCCTATGAGCAATCCGAGACCTCTGACTTGCAGTTCCTTACATGATTGGCTATTCCTTGTCATAAGGGCTACTTGCAAAGAATTATGGGAAATCCCTCCTGATCCCTGAGGTGATTTGATTCTTCTTCTCCGCTCTCTCCATGTAGCGCCTGCCATTTTAGTTGGCGCATGCAAAATGGATTGTTTAAAACCTGTAACACAAGACAATCCATGCATCTTTTATATTCTGCAGTGTGTGGATAGGATTCAAATCCCATACATTACACTGATACTGTTGCACATCAGAGCGGGTCAACTACCGGTGACCCTGTCGTAGTTACCCTGCGGTGCACTGACCCAATGTGTCTAAAGCTCTAGATAAACCAAAAAGCAAATCCATAAATATCCTATCCTACTAATATTATATAAATGAGAAAGTTTGGATGTTTATTACTCAATAACAAAAAGAAGGCTGAATAGATTTGGATGAAATTTAGCACATAGATAGTTTGTCACCTCGATTAACACATAGGCTGCTGTTTATCCCGGTAAATGACACGGCTTCACGACTGTTATGAATATATGTTCATATACTACGTTAAACTGCAGGACAATTCAGCTAATTGCAGTTTGCAGATAAAGCTACTCTGTTATCTCACTATGTAAACACACTGTGTACAAGCATCTGCATATTATCTGGTCTGCATAAATGTTCTGTGTCTCATTCGACCAGGTGGAGGGGGAGCGGAGAGAAGTACAGGAAGTGAGAAGCAGATACTTCAGGCAGTGTACTTAGATACTGAGAAGGCAAAACCCCTTTAACCCGAATTGGCAGTTTCCCAATTTTAAACGACTATCTAATTTGTGGCAAAATTATCAAAAAAATGAGAGCTATGAAGAAAGCCAGAAGTGAACAGACTTCTCCTCAAGCGGAGCTGAGAAGGATTGAGCAAGCTAGGCGTCAAGCAGCTTTTAGAGCAACCGAAGGACCAGAGGGGATGGATCATTGACGCCAACAACACGCTCATTATATGGCGAGCTGCCGGAACAATCATAGGCGCGGCGCGATGAATGGGTTCAGCGGCAGGGAGCTTGAGAGCTGCCAAAACGCCGTAGCAGGCAGATCATCGACGCCAACAACACGCTGAAGCTAGTTATACATATTTTATTGGTCAGGTTTGCCAGGGGGCTGTGGTCAGTTCGCCCGGGGAATGGGGTGGGCTTTCCCCAGGCAGCAGGGTTTGAAGCCTGCGCCCCAGACCACGGAGGCTCTGGTGTTGCTGCTTCCTATGTAAGGACTACAATGTTCATACATGTAATCTTAGGGAGAGGCAGAACTTCTACATTTGTATATTTGTTTCTATTTTGTCAGAAAACTTCCAAAGATAAACATGTAAATAATTCCATTTTTAATTAATTCTTTCCACTTTCCGCCGCTTATGGCCGGAGAGATAACTATTCTCATTTGCATACAAGGCTGCTGCAAGGTGTTCTGGGTAAAGACCGGGAGCCTCTTTATATTTCCTTCTTATCAGCAGCGGCACATGATGTTTTTAACCCTTTCAAGACCACAGTATTTTTCTTTATTTCAATCCTGATCTGGTGGATATTCCTCAGAGGTCTCTCGCTACTATTGTGGCGAAAAACAGTCACAAATTATTGATTTGCCGCTATTTGGCACCACTTACCGTGTTTGCACCAACCTCACCACTTTTCAAGCAGTCGGGCCTACGCCATATTTATTAGTAGCCTCGTTATGAATTAACAGCGCCCTCTTATGATTCCCCCACCTCCCCGCCTCAATGAATATCCATCTGCTTTATGTAAACAACTGAGCAGTCGTCTCCCATCATGCTTTGCAGCAGACTTTTATGTAAATGAGGGAACTCTTTGCCTGAATTAAGTTTTACATCTTTATCCAAGATGGACTGGAGTGAAAAAAAAAATATTAGTGTTAAAATATTAATTTTGACAACAACAACAACAAAAAAAACAATGAAAATTGTCCTCCCTAGGAGGACAAGCTATAAATACAATCCTATTGAGTAAAAGACACCGACTAGATGAGCATCAGTGGTCTGGGGTGCAGGCTTCAAACCTGTAGCTGTTGAGAGACAGAGTGGTTCAATTCCACCTTCTGGGCGGCCTGCTCCATCCTGACCGAACAGCGCCACAACTGTCTACAGGATGTGTCTGGTATTACAATGCAACCTCATTCACCTCAATGAACTATAGTACTACACACAGCTTATAGACAGGTGTACACTCTTTTTGGAAACCATTCATGTTTTTTCTAAATATGGACAACCCCTTTAAGGCTGAAGCTATATAAGATTGCAATGCTGTGCTATCACGTCATGACTAATGATAGTAAATTTGGCTGTACCATGACCACAAAGGCACCGCATACCCACAAACCCGCCATTGTCAGATATCTGTCCCTGCTGGATATCAGCATGACTGAATTCACTATCATTAGATGCAACAGCAACACAACATTTGTCATGCAGCCAAAAGTCTGCGTGCTGTTTCAAATAGTGTTCGCTCATCTCTAATCTGAATATTTTTGCTCCCTGGAACTACCTCATCAGGCCTGACCCCCTACATGAGTTGATCTGGGTCTGAGCAGATACAGGGCGATGTTACTGCACAGTGTGGACAGGACTCATTGAACTCCATGGGCCTAGAATTACTAGCGGAGACACTGACATAAACAGGGTGCATCTTTGGCACATCTAATTTGGACTAAAATCTTTCAACATTCTAGACGTGTGAGTGTGGATTCTCAGAAAAAGGGTGTGTGGCTTATATAGTCCACCATGTTCCAAATCATACACCAAAATAGTGTTAAACATTGTGACTCAAATTAGCATTAAATTTATCCTCCAGTATGACTTACTGTGATAAATCTGGGGTAGTATCAGACTGTGAATATACAGCAGAAATATCCTTCAGTATCAGTGACTGTGATAAATCTTGTGTAGTATAAGACTGTGAGTATACAGCAGAGATTTCCTCCAGTATCAGTTACTGTGATAAATCTGGGATAGTATCAGGCTGTGAATATACAGCAGAGATATCCTCCAGTATCACTTACTGTGATAAATCTGGTGTAGTATCAGACTGTGAATATACAGCAGAGATATCTTCCAGTACCAGTTACTGTGATAAATCTGGTGTAGTATCAGACTGTGAGTATACAGTAGAGATATCCCCCAGTATCAGTTACTGTGATAAATCTGGGGTAGTATCAAGTTTACATTATGTAACTATTAGTAAATCTGGCCCATGTGTTCTATACCCTGTAAGTGGCTTATCCATAAGGGTCCCTGTGCCATAATGAGACTACCCACAGGACCATGTACAATCATTTACCCCTTTAAAGATGCTCCTTTAAAAAAAAAAAAAAAACTGACCGCCCAGAAGGTGGAATTGAACCACTTTGTCTCTCGACAGCTACAGGTTTGAAGCCTGCACCCCAGACCACTGAGGCTCATCTGGGCAGATACAAGGTCATTCCTCGCTCCTATATAAAGCCGCTCCTGCAGGTGATAGTAACGTTAGGGAGAGGGTTTTTTTAGGTGCATTTACAGATTAATGTGAATCCTGTCCAATAATATCTCCACTGAATATCTGACCCCGTTCTTGGCTGTTGCAGTAGATGTGAGCGGTGTCAGTATATACTGTATCTATCTTGTCATTTGCATAGCAGTCTGCAGCAGTGCATTGTGGGGGATGACGGTGTGTTCCAGCTTCTTACCTTCCTACTTATAAACTGAACCATGAGCTTGTCTTAATGTCCTTTCAACATTCTAGACGTGTGAGTGTGGATTCTCAGAAAAAGGGTGTGTGGCTTACATAGACCACCATGTTCCAAAACATACACCAAAATAGTGTTAAAAATTGTGACTCAAATTAGCATTAGATTTATCCTACAGTATGACTTACTGTGATAATTCTGGGGTACTATCAGACTGTGAATATACAGCAGAGATATCTTCCAGTACCAGTTACTGTGATAAATCTGGGGTAGTATCAGACTGTGAATATACAGCAGAGATATCCTCCAGTACCAGTTACTGTGATAAATCTGGTGTAGTATCAGACTGTGAATATACAGTAGATATCCTCCAGTAGCAGTTACTGTGATAAATCTGGGGTAGTATCAGACTGTGAATATGCAGCAGAGATATCCTCCAGTACCAGTTACTGTGATAAATCTGGGGTAGTATCAGACTGTGAATATACAGCAGAGATATCCTCCAGTACCAGTTACTGTGATAAATCTGGTGTAGTATCAGACTGTGAATATACAGTAGAGATATCCTCCAGTACCAGTTATTGTGATAATTCTGGTGTAGTATCAGACTGTGAATATACAGTAGAGATATCCTCCAGTACCAGTTACTGTGATAAATCTGGGGTAGTATCAGACTGTGAATATGCAGCAGAGATATCCTCCAGTACCAGTTACTGTAATAAATCTGGGGTAGTATCAGACTGTGAATATACAGTAGAGATATCCTCCAGTACCAGTTACTGTGATAAATCTGGGATAGTATCAGACTGTGAATATACAGTAGAGATATCCTCCAGTACCAGTTACTGTGATAAATCTGGGATAGTATCAGACTGTGAATATACAGTAGAGATATCCTCCAGTACCAGTTACTGTGATAAATCTGGGATAGTATCAGACTGTGAATATACAGTAGAGATATCCTCCAGTACCAGTTACTGTGATAAATCTGGGATAGTATCAGACTGTGAATATACAGTAGAGATATCCTCCAGTACCAGTTACTGTGATAAATCTGGGATAGTATCAGACTGTGAATATGCAGCAGAGATATCCTCCAGTACCAGTTACTGTAATAAATCTGGGGTAGTATCAGACTGTGAATATACAGTAGAGATATCCTCCAGTACCAGTTACTGTGATAAATCTGGAATAGTATCAGACTGTGAATATACAGTAGAGATATCCTCCAGTATCAGTTACTGTGATAAATCTGGGGTAGTATCAAGTTTACATTATGTAACTATTAGTAAATCTGGCCCATGTGTTCTATACCCTGTAAGTGGCTTATCCATAAGGGTCCCTGTGCCATAATGAGACTACCCACAGGACCATGTACAATCATTTACCCCTTTAAAGATGCTCCTTTAAAAAAAAAAAAATTGACCGCCCAGAAGGTGGAATTGAACCACTCTGTCTCTCGACAGCTACAGGTTTGAAGCCTGCACCCCAGACCACTGAGGCTCATCTGGGCAGATACAAGGTCATTCCTCGCTCCTATATAAAGCCGCTCCTGCAGGTGATAGTAACGTTAGGGAGAGGGGTTTTTTTTAGGTGCATTTACAGATTAATGTGAATCCTGTCCAATAATATCTCCACTGAATATCTGTCCCCGTTCTTGGCTGTTGCAGTAGATGTGAGCGGTGTCAGTATATACTGTATCTATCTTGTCATTTGCATAGCAGTCTGCAGCAGTGCATTGTGGGGGATGACGGTGTGTTCCAGCTTCTTACCTTCCTGCTTATAGACTGAACCTTGAGCTCGTCTTGACGTCCTGAGACAGATTAGACACTTGGGATTTCTCCAGGACAATGCGAGGAAATACAAGAGATCAAAGTCCGAGCCCCATAGAATAGTCTACGGCACTAATGTATAAGGCTGTGAGTATCATAAGCAACAAGATCTGAAGCTACTGAGGGGTGAACTTATATTCAGGCCCTACAAACCAACCAGCGCTGCAGTGTAAAGTATGGAGGAGGGACAGGAAACAGATCGAGTTAAAGGGGTCCTCCAATTATAACAAGATAAGGGAGAATCTGTTCCTTCTGGCGTCCTTCCCAGCTCTCCCTTTTTTTTTACTCTTTCTTGAAACGTTCTAACGATCTTCATAGGCCTCTACTTCTTCTTGAACGTCTCTGTCTGTCCTCGTCCCCTCCTGTTCACACCTTCTCTCTCGATGAGTAATCCTACAGCTTCTTTCCCGGCCTTTGTGGGGAGTTGGGAGAGGGAACTGGGGGTTTCGTTCCCGCTGGGTGTGTGGTCATCGGCCTTCACTGCATGTCATAAGTTCTCGATATCCTGCTGAGTTCAGGTGCCTTTCCAGATGGTAGAGTTCTGGTTCTCCTCCATGCTATTTATCCCTCCGCATCCGATAGGTGCTGGAGATATCTCTCTGCTCAAGGCACGATGGCTCACATTTGGTGGGGATGCCCTCTCCTGCAGCCTTTCTTGACTGGGGTTAAGCGGGTTATTCACCGGGTTACAGGGATAGATCTAAAAGATGACCCAGCTCCTCTTCCCCTCTCTTTTTTCACGCGCAAATTTGGAAAGTCAGTCCATAGGCTTTTGGGGGTTATGCTAGTAGCGGCCAGATCTGCTATCCCCAGACTCTGGAAGTCTCAGATCCCCTCCCACGCTCCTTTCTTGGCTGAAGGAATTCCGGCAGCTACGCACTATGGAATATTTAATGGCCCCGCTTCGCCCTGACGAAGGACATCATCGTCAGTCTTGGCTGCTCTGGGACTATTTCTATTATTCCGCCGATTTCCGACCCCTCTTTCCCTCTGTACCCCTGTGAGATTGTTGTTTGTTTGTGTCCTTTGGTCCTGTGTACCTGTTTCTTAGCATTTGAATGATATTGTTGCTTGACAATTTTCTGTTTGATGCTTCTGTATATTTTGACTCTGCTGCGTCAGAGTCTGTGCTTGCCCCCCCCCTCCCTCCCCTGGCCCCCTCCAGACTGGGATTGTCGCCCCTGGTCTCTTCCCCTCCCCTACCCCTCTCCTCTTTGTTGTTAAAAATTTCTTTGAAAAACCTTCAATAAACTTTAATGTTGAAAAAAAAGATAAGGGAGAATCTGATGGGCATGTCCCACCCGATGGAGAACTAAGGTGCACCCCAATTAGGCCAGAGTACCTGCTCGCACCGTGCACTCCATGGGGCCGCCAGAAATAGACGAATAATACCCTGCAATATTTACTCTGCCCACCAAGACTAAAGCTTGCCAAATCTGTAGGGAGTTTTCTTTGCGGCAGTCACCTCATTTACATCACAGACAGGATTACAATAGAAGATAACACCTCTATAGATAATACCACTGACCCATCACTACTGTCAACACATATGATGTCACTGCTTATCTCCTCCCTGCAAAGAACGTGTCTAGAATACTCTCCCATAGACCTCAATGGGTCGGTTCCAGGCTATTGCTGCCTATGGCCATGAGACTGCTGTAAAGCAGATCACTATGTGCTGGAAGAGAAACTCAGGCAAGATGGCCGCCCCATAACCATGAACAGAAAATAGAATAAAAAATTTGCATACATTCCCTTTAAGTTTGACGGTAAATACTGTCGCCTACTGAGCTGAGCGCACGGCCCGATGTAGTAGCAGTGCTGGCCGATGTAGCAGTGTCCAATATAGCAGTCCGATGCAGCAGAGCTGAGTGTGCAGCAGGGTTCAGCGCTCACTCAGCTCTGCTAAATCTCCCGTGTAGCAGTGCCAGCTCTGCTACATCTCAGCTTAGGAATGCATTGACCAGAGTTAATTGGCCGAATGCTATAGCATTCGGCCAATCAACGCTGGTTCTGCCGCTGGAGGCGGAATCTAAGAGAGGTCCACAGCAGTCTCCATTCTGGTCCGATCTTAGACTCCGCCTCCTCACAGACGAGCCTTCGGCAGAACCAGCGTTGACTGGCCGAATGCTGTACTCTGTATGGCATTCGACCAATCAACACTGGTCAATAGGAAAAAGTCAGCTCGCGCATATCGCAAGCTGACAGGGATCCCGACGTAATACAGTGACTTGGGCTTGTTAGATGCCCCCAGACATGCTCCCCCTGCTGGCCCAGTTACATTGCAGAGGTGTTGCATCATTTCCTGGGGTGTCTTAGTGGACTTGGTGACCCTCCTGAGGTGAATGGTGGGATCCCCTGTAGCGAAGCATTTTCTCCCATAGACTTCTTACATTATTATTACTCTCTTATTACATTATTACTCTCTTCTTACATTATTATTACTCTCTTATTATATTGTTACTCTATTCTTACATTATTATTATTCTCCTATTATATTGTTACTCTATTCTTACATTATTATTATTCTCCTATTATATTGTTACTCTATTCTTACATTATTATTACTCTCTTATTACATTGTTACTCTCTTCTTACATTATTATTACTCTCTTCTTACATTGTTATTCTCTTCTTACATTATTATTACTCTCTTATTATATTGTTACTCTATTCTTACATTATTATTATTACTCTCTTCTTACATTGTTATTCTCTTCTTACATTATTATTACTCTCTTCTTACATTGTTATTCTCTTCTTACATTATTATTACTCTCTTATTATATTGTTACTCTATTCTTACATTATTATTACTCTGTTCCTACATTGTTACTCATCTTATTACATTATTAATCCTCTCTTATTACATTGTTACTCTCTTCTTACATTATTATTACTCTCTTATTACATTGTTACTCTCTTCTTACATTATTGTTACTCTTATTACATTGTTACTCTCTTATTACATTATTATTACACTCTTATTACATTGTTACTCTCTTCTTACATTATTAATACTCTCTTATTACATTGTTACTCCTCTTATTACATTATTATTACTCTCTTATTACATTGTTAATCCTCTTCTTACATTATTATTACACTCTTATTACATTGTTAATCCTCTTCTTACATTATAATTAATCTCTTATTACATTGTTACTCTCTTCTTACATTATTATTACTCTTTTATTACAATGTTACTCTCTTCTTACATTATTATCTCTTATTACATTGCTACTCTCTTCTTACATTATTATTACTCTCTTATTACCTTGTTACTCTCTTCTTACATTATTATTACTCTATTATTACATTGTTACTCCTCTTCTTACATTATTATTACGCTCTTATTACATTGTTACTCTCTTCTTACATTATTATTACACTCTTATTACATTGTTACTCTCTTCTTACATTATTATTAATCTCTTATTACATTGTTACTCCTCTTCTTACATTATTATTACTCTATTATTACATTGTTACTCTCTTCTTACATTATTATTACTCTTTTATTACAATGTTACTCTCTTCTTACATTATTATTAATCTCTCATTACATTGTTACTCTCTTCTTACATTATTATTACTCTCTTATTACATTGTTACTCTCTTCTTAGATTATTATTACTCTCTTATTACAATGTTACTCTCTTCTTACATTATTATTACTCTCTTATTACATTGTTACTCTCTTCTTAGATTATTATTACTCTCTTATTACAATGTTACTCTCTTCTTACATTATTATTACTCTCTTATTACCTTGTTACTCTCTTCTTACATTATTATTACTCTCTTATTACATTGTTACTCTCTTCTTAGATTATTATTACTCTCTTATTACAATGTTACTCTCTTCTTACATTATTATTACTCTCTTATTACCTTGTTACTCTCTTCTTACATTATTATTACTCTATTATTACATTGTTACTCTCTTCTTAGATTATTATTACTCTCTTATTACATTGTTACTCCTCTTCTTACATTATTATTACTCTCTTATTACATTGTTACTCCTCCTCTTACATTATTATTACACTTTTATTACATTGTTACTCCTCTTCTTACATTATTATTACTCTCTTATTACATTGTTACTCTCTTATTACATTATTATTACTCTGTTCTTACATTGTTACTCTCTGCTTACATTATTATTACTCTCTTATTACATTGTTACTCTCTTATTACATTATTAATACTCTGTTATTCCTGATTTTACCTCCTCGTTCCTCTTTTACTGTGTTATTTTGTCCCCTTCTTGTGCTTTTATGACATTGTTACCAGTAATATCCTCCCCTGTTATCTACAGCCTGTATATAGACAAGCATGGCGAGGAGATGTGTTCGGCACATGAGCTCGGCTCATTCATTACATCTTGCCATGACCTCTCCTATGATCTGTCCCATTTATTAACCCCCTCCTCCCTTCCCCCGAGTAGTGAGCTGCAAATAATAAAAGCAGCGCAAATAATACAGAAAGAAAGAAGCTAAAATAACTTGAGGACAGTGTCAGGGGAAGTAATGACGGTTGTTTAAAGAAAGCGCGATGCAGGCGGCTGATCATGAGAGGCCGAGCACTGTGCAGCCTGCGATTACAGATTCACATCCCTGAGCAATGGGCCGCATTAAGCCCGCAGACGTTTTTAGTATTGAATCATTTATAACATGGACGCCATCACTGTAGCGGGTAATAGAGATTATCAATTTTGCCTTTGGCCTTATCTGACTTCACCTATTACTTAAATCCAGGAGCCCAGGACTGAATTACAATCGGTGGCGCCGCTTCTCGCCGTGTCACCGGCCGCTGAGACAACTTGATATTTTCTCGACTTGACGCTGTTTACCCACAATGCAGCAGAGGCTTGTGGGTGATTTTAATCATGGGTGATGCATGTCGTCTTCTCCTCTGGACACGACCTGCTGCATATTTAGGAGACATTCGCCGGATTTGCATTGAAATGCGTTCAGATAGGAAGAAGCGCGCTGGAAGGTCACCATGTACAAGGACGGGAATTCTCAAAAATATCTCCCTGCAAAAAGAGAACTAAAAAATTCCAGGAAATTTGTAATTCAAAAAATGTAGGACAGGAGAATACAATCTATTACTATCTGTTATCAGCCATGTCAGGAGAGGAGAGGCCGACTGTAGGACAGGGGAATACAATCTATTACTATCTGTTATCAGTCATGTTCAGGAGAGGAGAGGCCGACTGTAGGACAGGTGACTACAATCTATTACTATCTGTTATCAGCCATGTCAGGAGAGGAGAGGCCGACTGTAGGACAGGGGAATACAATCTATTACTATCTGTTATCAGCCATGAGAGGAGAGACCGACTGTAGGACAGGAGAATACAATCTATTACTATCTGTTATCAGCCGTGTCAGGAGAGGAGAGGCCGACTGTAGGACAGGGGAATACAATCTATTACTATCTGTTATCAGCCATGTCAGGAGAAGAGAGGCCGACTGTAGGACAGGGGAATACAATCTATTACTATCTGTTATCAGCCATGTCAGGAGAGGAGAGGCCGACTGTAGGACAGGGGAATACAATCTATTACTATCTGTTATCAGCCATGTCAGGAGGGGAGAGGCCGACTGTAGGACAGGGGAATACAATCTATTACTATCTGTTATCAGCCATGTCAGGAGAGGAGAGGCCGACTGTAGGACAGGAGAATACAATCTATTACTATCTGTTATCAGCTATGTCAGGAGAGGAGAGGCCGACTGTAGGACAGGAGAATACAATCTATTACTATCTGTTATCAGCCATGTCAGGAGGGGAGAGGCCGACTGTAGGACAGGAGAATACAATCTATTACTATCTGTTATCAGCCATGTCAGGAGGGGAGAGGCCGACTGTAGGACAGGGGAATACAATCTATTACTATCTGTTATCAGCCATGTCAGGAGAGGAGAGGCCGACTGTAGGACAGGGGAATACAATCTATTACTATCTGTTATCAGCCATGTCAGGAGAGGAGAGGCCGACTGTAGGACAGGAGAATACAATCTATTACTATCTGTTATCAGCCATGTCAGGAGAGGCCGACTGTAGGACAGGAGAATACAATCTATTACTATCTGTTATCAGCCATGTCAGGAGAGGCCGACTGTAGGACAGGGGAATACAATCTATTACTATCTGTTATCAGCCATGTCAGGAGAGGAGAGGCCGACTGTAGGACAGGTGACTACAATCTATTACTATCTGTTATCAGCCATGTCAGGAGAGGAGAGGCCGACTGTAGGACAGGGGAATACAATCTATTACTATCTGTTATCAGCCATGTCAGGAGAGGAGAGGTCGACTGTAGGACAGGAGAATACAATCTATTACTATCTGTTATCAGCCATGTCAGGAGGGGAGAGGCCGACTGTAGGACAGGGGAATACAATCTATTACTATCTGTTATCAGCCATGTCAGGAGAGGAGAGGCCGACTGTAGGACAGGGGAATACAATCTATTACTATCTGTTATCAGCCATGTCAGGAGAAGAGAGGCCGACTGTAGGACAGGGGAATACAATCTATTACTATCTGTTATCAGCCATGTCAGGAGAGGAGAGGCCGACTGTAGGACAGGGGAATACAATCTATTACTATCTGTTATCAGCCATGTCAGGAGGGGAGAGGCCGACTGTAGGACAGGGGAATACAATCTATTACTATCTGTTATCAGCCATGTCAGGAGAGGAGAGGCCGACTGTAGGACAGGAGAATACAATCTATTACTATCTGTTATCAGCTATGTCAGGAGAGGAGAGGCCGACTGTAGGACAGGAGAATACAATCTATTACTATCTGTTATCAGCCATGTCAGGAGGGGAGAGGCCGACTGTAGGACAGGAGAATACAATCTATTACTATCTGTTATCAGCCATGTCAGGAGAGGAGAGGCCGACTGTAGGACAGGAGAATACAATCTATTACTATCTGTTATCAGCCATGTCAGGAGAGGCCGACTATAGGACAGGGGAATACAATCTATTACTATCTGTTATCAGCCATGTCAGGAGAGGAGAGGCTGACTGTAGGACAGGGGAATACAATCTATTACTATCTGTTATCAGCCATGTCAGGAGAGGAGAGGCTGACTGTAGGACAGGGGAATACAATCTATTACTATCTGTTATCAGCCATGTCAGGAGGGGAGAGGCCGACTGTAGGACAGGGGAATACAATCTATTACTATCTGTTATCAGCCATGAGAGGAGAGACCGACTGTAGGACAGGGGAATACAATCTATTACTATCTGTTATCAGCCATGTCAGGAGAGGAGAGGCCGACTGTAGGACAGGGGAATACAATCTATTACTATCTGTTATCAGCCATGTCAGGAGAAGAGAGGCCGACTGTAGGACAGGGGAATACAATCTATTACTATCTGTTATCAGCCATGTCAGGAGAGGAGAGGCCGACTGTAGGACAGGGGAATACAATCTATTACTATCTGTTATCAGCCATGTCAGGAGGGGAGAGGCCGACTGTAGGACAGGGGAATACAATCTATTACTATCTGTTATCAGCCATGTCAGGAGAGGAGAGGCCGACTGTAGGACAGGAGAATACAATCTATTACTATCTGTTATCAGCTATGTCAGGAGAGGAGAGGCCGACTGTAGGACAGGAGAATACAATCTATTACTATCTGTTATCAGCCATGTCAGGAGGGGAGAGGCCGACTGTAGGACAGGAGAATACAATCTATTACTATCTGTTATCAGCCATGTCAGGAGAGGAGAGGCCGACTGTAGGACAGGAGAATACAATCTATTACTATCTGTTATCAGCCATGTCAGGAGAGGCCGACTATAGGACAGGGGAATACAATCTATTACTATCTGTTATCAGCCATGTCAGGAGAGGAGAGGCTGACTGTAGGACAGGGGAATACAATCTATTACTATCTGTTATCAGCCATGTCAGGAGAGGAGAGGCTGACTGTAGGACAGGGGAATACAATCTATTACTATCTGTTATCAGCCATGTCAGGAGAGGAGAGGCCGACTGTAGGACAGGGGAATACAATCTATTACTATCTGTTATCAGCCATGTCAGGAGAGGCCGACTGTAGGACAGGGGAATACAATCTATTACTATCTGTTATCAGCCATGTCAGGAGAGGAGAGGCCGACTGTAGGACAGGGGAATACAATCTATTACTATCTGTTATCAGCCATGTCAGGAGGGGAGAGGCCGACTGTAGGACAGGGGAATACAATCTATTACTATCTGTTATCAGCCATGTCAGGAGAGGAGAGGCCGACTGTAGGACAGGGGAATACAATCTATTACTATCTGTTATCAGCCATGTCAAGAGAGGCCGACTGTAGGACAGGGGAATACAATCTATTACTATCTGTTATCAGCCATGTCAGGAGAGGAGAGGCCGACTGTAGGACAGGAGAATACAATCTATTACTATCTGTTATCAGCCATGTCAGGAGAGGCCGACTGTAGGACAGGAGAATACAATCTATTACTATCTGTTATCAGCCATGTCAGGAGAGGCCGACTGTAGGACAGGGGAATACAATCTATTACTATCTGTTATCAGCCATGTCAGGAGAGGAGAGGCCGACTGTAGGACAGGTGACTACAATCTATTACTATCTGTTATCAGCCATGTCAGGAGAGGAGAGGCCGACTGTAGGACAGGGGAATACAATCTATTACTATCTGTTATCAGCCATGTCAGGAGAGGAGAGGCTGACTGTAGGACAGGGGAATACAATCTATTACTATCTGTTATCAGCCATGTCAGGAGGGGAGAGGCCGACTGTAGGACAGGGGAATACAATCTATTACTATCTGTTATCAGCCATGAGAGGAGAGACCGACTGTAGGACAGGGGAATACAATCTATTACTATCTGTTATCAGCCATGTCAGGAGAGGAGAGGCCGACTGTAGGACAGGGGAATACAATCTATTACTATCTGTTATCAGCCATGTCAGGAGAAGAGAGGCCGACTGTAGGACAGGGGAATACAATCTATTACTATCTGTTATCAGCCATGTCAGGAGAGGAGAGGCCGACTGTAGGACAGGGGAATACAATCTATTACTATCTGTTATCAGCCATGTCAGGAGGGGAGAGGCCGACTGTAGGACAGGGGAATACAATCTATTACTATCTGTTATCAGCCATGTCAGGAGAGGAGAGGCCGACTGTAGGACAGGAGAATACAATCTATTACTATCTGTTATCAGCTATGTCAGGAGAGGAGAGGCCGACTGTAGGACAGGAGAATACAATCTATTACTATCTGTTATCAGCCATGTCAGGAGGGGAGAGGCCGACTGTAGGACAGGAGAATACAATCTATTACTATCTGTTATCAGCCATGTCAGGAGAGGAGAGGCCGACTGTAGGACAGGAGAATACAATCTATTACTATCTGTTATCAGCCATGTCAGGAGAGGCCGACTATAGGACAGGGGAATACAATCTATTACTATCTGTTATCAGCCATGTCAGGAGAGGAGAGGCTGACTGTAGGACAGGGGAATACAATCTATTACTATCTGTTATCAGCCATGTCAGGAGAGGAGAGGCTGACTGTAGGACAGGGGAATACAATCTATTACTATCTGTTATCAGCCATGTCAGGAGAGGAGAGGCCGACTGTAGGACAGGGGAATACAATCTATTACTATCTGTTATCAGCCATGTCAGGAGAGGCCGACTGTAGGACAGGGGAATACAATCTATTACTATCTGTTATCAGCCATGTCAGGAGAGGAGAGGCCGACTGTAGGACAGGGGAATACAATCTATTACTATCTGTTATCAGCCATGTCAGGAGGGGAGAGGCCGACTGTAGGACAGGGGAATACAATCTATTACTATCTGTTATCAGCCATGTCAGGAGAGGAGAGGCCGACTGTAGGACAGGGGAATACAATCTATTACTATCTGTTATCAGCCATGTCAAGAGAGGCCGACTGTAGGACAGGGGAATACAATCTATTACTATCTGTTATCAGCCATGTCAGGAGAGGAGAGGCCGACTGTAGGACAGGAGAATACAATCTATTACTATCTGTTATCAGCCATGTCAGGAGAGGCCGACTGTAGGACAGGAGAATACAATCTATTACTATCTGTTATCAGCCATGTCAGGAGAGGCCGACTGTAGGACAGGGGAATACAATCTATTACTATCTGTTATCAGCCATGTCAGGAGAGGAGAGGCCGACTGTAGGACAGGTGACTACAATCTATTACTATCTGTTATCAGCCATGTCAGGAGAGGAGAGGCCGACTGTAGGACAGGGGAATACAATCTATTACTATCTGTTATCAGCCATGTCAGGAGAGGAGAGGTCGACTGTAGGACAGGGGAATACAATCTATTACTATCTGTTATCAGCCATGTCAGGAGAGGAGAGGTCGACTGTAGGACAGGGGAATACAATCTATTACTATCTGTTATCAGCCATGTCAGGAGAAGAGAGGCCGACTGTAGGACAGGGGAATACAATCTATTACTATCTGTTATCAGCCATGTCAGGAGGGGAGAGGCCGACTGTAGGACAGGAGAATACAATCTATTACTATCTGTTATCAGCCATGTCAGGAGAGGCCGACTGTAGGACAGGAGAATACAATCTATTACTATCTGTTATCAGCCATGTCAGGGGAGGAGAGGCCGACTGTAACACAGGGGAATACAATCTATTACTATCTGTTATCAGCCATGTCAGGAGAGGAGAGGCCGACTGTAGGACAGGGGAATACAATCTATTACTATCTGTTATCAGCCATGAGAGGAGAGACCGACTGTAGGACAGGGGAATACAATCTATTACTATCTGTTATCAGCCATGTCAGGAGAGGAGAGGCCGACTGTAGGACAGGGGAATACAATCTATTACTATCTGTTATCAGCCATGTCAGGAGAGGAGAGGCCGACTGTAGGACAGGGGAATACAATCTATTACTATCTGTTATCAGCCATGTCAGGAGAGGAGAGGCCGACTGTAGGACAGGGGAATACAATCTATTACTATCTGTTATCAGCCATGTCAGGAGAGGAGAGGCCGACTGTAGGACAGGAGAATATAATCTATTACTATCTGTTATCAGCCATGTCAGGAGAGGCCGACTGTAGGACAGGAGAATACAATCTATTACTATCTGTTATCAGCCATGTCAGGAGAGGAGAGGCCGACTGTAGGACAGGGGAATACAATCTATTACTATCTGTTATCAGCCAGGAGAGGAGAGGCTGACTGTAGGACAGGGGAATACAATCTATTACTATCTGTTATCAGCCAGGAGAGGAGAGGCTGACTGTAGGACAGGGGAATACAATCTATTACTATCTGTTATCAGCCATGTCAGGAGAAGAGAGGCCGACTGTAGGACAGGGGAATACAATCTATTACTATCTGTTATCAGCCATGTCAGGAGAGGAGAGGCCGACTGTAGGACAGGGGAATACAATCTATTACTATCTGTTATCAGCCATGTCAGGAGGGGAGAGGCCGACTGTAGGACAGGGGAATACAATCTATTACTATCTGTTATCAGCCATGTCAGGAGAGGAGAGGCCGACTGTAGGACAGGAGAATACAATCTATTACTATCTGTTATCAGCTATGTCAGGAGAGGAGAGGCTGACTGTAGGACAGGGGAATACAATCTATTACTATCTGTTATCAGCCATGTCAGGAGAGGAGAGGCCGACTGTAGGACAGGAGAATACAATCTATTACTATCTGTTATCAGCCATGTCAGGAGAGGCCGACTGTAGGACAGGGGAATACAATCTATTACTATCTGTTATCAGCCATGTCAGGAGAGGAGAGGCCGACTGTAGGACAGGGGAATACAATCTATTACTATCCGTTATCAGCCATGTCAGGAGGGGAGAGGCCGACTGTAGGACAGGGGAATACAATCTATTACTATCTGTTATCAGCCATGTCAGGAGAGGAGAGGCCGACTGTAGGACAGGGGAATACAATCTATTACTATCTGTTATCAGCCATGTCAAGAGAGGCCGACTGTAGGACAGGGGAATACAATCTATTACTATCTGTTATCAGCCATGTCAGGAGAGGAGAGGCCGACTGTAGGACAGGAGAATACAATCTATTACTATCTGTTATCAGCTATGTCAGGAGAGGAGAGGCCGACTGTAGGACAGGAGAATACAATCTATTACTATCTGTTATCAGCCATGTCAGGAGGGGAGAGGCCGACTGTAGGACAGGAGAATACAATCTATTACTATCTGTTATCAGCCATGTCAGGAGGGGAGAGGCCGACTGTAGGACAGGGGAATACAATCTATTACTATCTGTTATCAGCCATGTCAGGAGAGGAGAGGCCGACTGTAGGACAGGAGAATACAATCTATTACTATCTGTTATCAGCTATGTCAGGAGAGGAGAGGCTGACTGTAGGACAGGGGAATACAATCTATTACTATCTGTTATCAGCCATGTCAGGAGAGGAGAGGCCGACTGTAGGACAGGAGAATACAATCTATTACTATCTGTTATCAGCCATGTCAGGAGAGGCCGACTGTAGGACAGGGGAATACAATCTATTACTATCTGTTATCAGCCATGTCAGGAGAGGAGAGGCTGACTGTAGGACAGGGGAATACAATCTATTACTATCTGTTATCAGCCATGTCAGGAGAGGAGAGGCTGACTGTAGGACAGGGGAATACAATCTATTACTATCTGTTATCAGCCATGTCAGGAGAGGAGAGGCCGACTGTAGGACAGGGGAATACAATCTATTACTATCTGTTATCAGCCATGTCAGGAGAGGCCGACTGTAGGACAGGGGAATACAATCTATTACTATCTGTTATCAGCCATGTCAGGAGAGGAGAGGCCGACTGTAGGACAGGGGAATACAATCTATTACTATCCGTTATCAGCCATGTCAGGAGGGGAGAGGCCGACTGTAGGACAGGGGAATACAATCTATTACTATCTGTTATCAGCCATGTCAGGAGAGGAGAGGCCGACTGTAGGACAGGGGAATACAATCTATTACTATCTGTTATCAGCCATGTCAAGAGAGGCCGACTGTAGGACAGGGGAATACAATCTATTACTATCTGTTATCAGCCATGTCAGGAGAGGAGAGGCCGACTGTAGGACAGGAGAATACAATCTATTACTATCTGTTATCAGCTATGTCAGGAGAGGAGAGGCTGACTGTAGGACAGGGGAATACAATTTATTACTATCTGTTATCAGCCATGTCAGGAGAGGAGAGGCCGACTGTAGGACAGGAGAATACAATCTATTACTATCTGTTATCAGCCATGTCAGGAGAGGCCGACTGTAGGACAGGGGAATACAATCTATTACTATCTGTTATCAGCCATGTCAGGAGAGGAGAGGCTGACTGTAGGACAGGGGAATACAATCTATTACTATCTGTTATCAGCCATGTCAGGAGAGGAGAGGCTGACTGTAGGACAGGGGAATACAATCTATTACTATCTGTTATCAGCCATGTCAGGAGAGGAGAGGCCGACTGTAGGACAGGGGAATACAATCTATTACTATCTGTTATCAGCCATGTCAGGAGAGGCCGACTGTAGGACAGGGGAATACAATCTATTACTATCTGTTATCAGCCATGTCAGGAGAGGAGAGGCCGACTGTAGGACAGGGGGAATACAATCTATTACTATCTGTTATCAGCCATGTCAGGAGAGGAGAGGCCGACTGTAGGACAGGGGAATACAATCTATTACTATCTGTTATCAGCCATGTCAGGAGGGGAGAGGCCGACTGTAGGACAGGGGAATACAATCTATTACTATCTGTTATCAGCCATGTCAGGAGAGGAGAGGCCGACTGTAGGACAGGGGAATACAATCTATTACTATCTGTTATCAGCCATGTCAAGAGAGGCCGACTGTAGGACAGGGGAATACAATCTATTACTATCTGTTATCAGCCATGTCAGGAGAGGAGAGGCCGACTGTAGGACAGGAGAATACAATCTATTACTATCTGTTATCAGCCATGTCAGGAGAGGCCGACTGTAGGACAGGAGAATACAATCTATTACTATCTGTTATCAGCCATGTCAGGAGAGGAGAGGCCGACTGTAGGACAGGGGAATACAATCTATTACTATCTGTTATCAGCCATGTCAGGAGAGGAGAGGCCGACTGTAGGACAGGGGAATACAATCTATTACTATCTGTTATCAGCCATGTCAGGAGAGGAGAGGCCGACTGTAGGACAGGGGAATACAATCTATTACTATCTGTTATCAGCCATGTCAGGAGAGGAGAGGCCGACTGTAGGACAGGAGAATACAATCTATTACTATCTGTTATCAGCCAGGACAGGAGAGGCCGACTGTAGGACAGGGAATACAATCTATTACTATCTGTTATCAGCCATGTCAGGAGAGGAGAGGCCGACTGTAGGACAGGAGAATACAATCTATTACTATCTGTTATCAGCCATGTCAGGAGAGGCCGACTGTAGGACAGGAGAATACAATCTATTACTATCTGTTATCAGCCATGTCAGGAGAGGAGAGGCCGACTGTAGGACAGGGGAATACAATCTATTACTATCTGTTATCAGCCATGTCAGGAGAGGCCGACTGTAGGACAGGGGAATACAATCTATTACTATCTGTTATCAGCCATGTCAGGAGAGGAGAGGCCGACTGTAGGACAGGGGAATACAATCTATTACTATCTGTTATCAGCTATTTTATGAAACATACTTGTTCTATTGCTCTCTTCTGCTTTCCTCCATATGAGATATGTAGATTCCTTTTCTTTCCCTTGATCACTACATTATACCTTCCATCTCCTGGTACATTATATCTGTGACTAATAGCGGCCTCTTATATTATTACTGGATTATTATTATCCTGGGTGTTGGGTAAATCGTCCTTTATCTTCCTGACGTCTAGCATAGTGTTATTTTTCCCACATATGTCTATACTTAACCACTGCCTTTTCTTATCATTGCATATCTATTCACGCCCCGGGTGTCTCATCACATGAAGTCATCAGATTCTTATATCATGCATAAAAATTAATATTTGTTCTGCGTAGAATTGCAGAAAATTGATGTAGAATCGGCGCTGATGAGGCTCCGGCAAGGTTTTTTTTCGGATACATCTTACCCTGACAAATTAGCAAATGCAATCAATCCTCCATCTAATGGAATCCGTGCTCCCTTATAATTATTTTCTGATTAATAAAGATTTGTATCTGCGGATTATTCCACGTGTCGCTCTCAGCCTCCGCTTCGGCCATTGGGATGTAAATTTATTCATTGGCGCTTTAAAGAGATTCTTGTTTTCGTGAGATCGTCGCCAGGAACTAATTGTTGGAGCCGCCATTTGTCATCTCTTCCTGTTTGCTCATTTTGGGATGATATCGTCTGTACGATGTCTGATACCTCTGGCACAAAATAAACCATCAAGGTCAATGGCACAATATCAGGAATTATTAAAGGGACATACCAGCAAAAATGGCTTCCTAGATTCCTGGATCCTCCCATATTATCTGTAGGGACCCCTGCGTTGTGCACTGGCTGCAAACCAAGGACAGGACAGGACTGAAACTTATACTAGGATGATCCTTTTTCTTTAAAAAATTGGTCACACTGCCACACAATCTACACAAAAAGTACAAAAAAGTGGCGTCACACAAACTTGTTATCACACTTTCCTGAACAGTCAGGCATACGCATATACAATAGCAATATGACCATTTCGTAGCTGCGAATGTGAACATGTACTGGAAGAAGACGGGATGTAAGGTGGCTTGCAATAACCTGGCTTTCATTCGTCACGTTGGATTGTTATAGTCGCATCTATGAAATGCAGTTACACTGAGGTGCACAAGAGCAAGACTTCACTTCCAAACATGCTGGACTTCTAAGTGATTTGTGCACTTGAAAAAGGGTCTTTCACCTCCCGAAACGCGTTGTGCTGTAGTGTGTTTTATTCCATTAAAGCTGGTCTCAACGACATGTTTGTTTCCTGCTCCCTGCTTCATATGCACGACCTCAGAGTGCGGATCCTTGTCTCCATTTCTTCTTCTGCTCACCTCCCCAGTTTTCCGGGGTTTGTTGATGGAACCACTGCCGCTCTCACCAAGAACCATCCACCATATATCTGCATCTTTGGGTGTTGTGACTCCATCACAACCCCAGCAGGTGATAGGCCATCGACTATGGTAAATTTAGAATCAATTTTCTTATGATTTGCAGTTTTATTGCGGCGCGGCGCTCTGCCTGACAGATGGATAAGGGATATTAACATCTGCAGGATGAAATGTGGCGTTGTAGATACCGAGCGTTCCTCATCAGAGTCCAGGCAAAGGTTCAGCTCATTGCCCTCACCCTGTGTCTAAATACCGTGGACCAGGACCCTGGGGCACCTGCCCCCCCTCCCTCCCCCCCTCCAGCTTCTGTTAATAGCCCCCTCCACTGATTCTGGTACAGTTGGAGTTTTGTTTCTGGATCCCGTCATTCCTGAGTAATAAGTACAGTTAGTTTTGGTTCATGTTGTGCTATTTAAGCTCTGCAATGTCAGGTGGGCCTGGTCGGAGCCTAAACAGTATATCAGGGACCAAAACTGATAGCACTGATTGCTAAATGTGTCACTGGTATTGTGTGTGGACCATATTGGGGTTGATACTACTGTGGGGGATATTATTACGTCTGATTATTACTAGAATAGAAGTATGGGGCACTATTGGTGTTTGGGGTATCTTTTTGGGGTAACACTTTGTATTGCACTACTATTATCTTTGTGTCACTATGTAGCGTAATGAAGGTCGTGGTGTAGCGATAATATTCTGTACTATCTGGGCCTTGCATACTATCCTACTAATATTATAAATGTGAAAGTTTGTGTGTTTGGATGTTTGTTCCTAAATCACGCTAAAACGCCTGGACGGATTTGCGTGCAATTTTCCACAAACATAGTTTTCCCTCAGGATTGAGTCACAGGCTACTTTTGGTGCCACTAAACAACATGGCTTCCTAGCAGGAGACTCACAAAAGCAGGACTCCTAGCCCCAGCTATAGACTCACACAAACTGCCTGGCATTTCCTGCCTCAACCTGCCTGCACACTCCTTACTGTCACCTCAGGAGAAGCCCTCACTCTACTCACTCACATTTACATATACAGTAGCTTTCCACTATACATACACAATACAACACATCACATTGTAATTACATGTATCTCCTATCACTGCTATATACAGTACCTGATACATATATACTCCTGTACACAGGCTGTATATACTATATAATTACATGTATCTCATATCACTGCTATATACAGTGCCTGATACATATATACTCCTGTACACAGGCTGTATATACTATATATTACATGTATTTCCTATCACTGCTATATACAGTACCTGATACATATATACTCCTGTACACAGGCTGTATATACTATATATTACATGTATTTCCTATCACTGCTATATACAGTGCCTGATACATATATACTCCTGTACACAGGCTGTATATACTATATATTACATGTATTTCCTATCACTGCTATATACAGTACCTGATACATATATACTCCTGTACACAGGCTGTATATACTATATAATTACATGTATCTCCTATCACTGCTATATACAGTGCCTGATACATATATACTCCTGTACACAGGCTGTATATACTATATAATTACATGTATCTCCTATCACTGCTATATACAGTGCCTGATACATATATACTCCTGTACACAGGCTGTATATACTATATAATTACATGTATCTCCTATCACTGCTATATACAGTACCTGATACATATATACTCCTGTACACAGGCTGTATATACTATATAATTACATGTATCTCCTATCACTGCTATATACAGTGCCTGATACATATATACTCCTGTACACAGGCTGTATATACTATATAATTACATGTATCTCCTATCACTGCTATATACAGTACCTGATACATATATACTCCTGTACACAGGCTGTATATACTATATAATTACATGTATCTCCTATCACTGCTATATACAGTGCCTGATACATATATACTCCTGTACACAGGCTGTATATACTATATAATTACATGTATCTCCTATCACTGCTATATACAGTACCTGATACATATATACTCCTGTACACAGGTTGTATATACTATATAATTACATGTATCTCCTATCACTGCTATATACAGTGCCTGATACATATATACTCCTGTACACAGGCTGTATATACTATATAATTACATGTATCTCCTATCACTGCTATATACAGTACCTGATACATATATACTCCTGTACACAGGCTGTATATACTATATAATTACATGTGTCTCCTATCACTGCTATATACAGTGCCTGATACATATATACTCCTGTACACAGACTGTATATACTATATAATTACATGTATCTCCTATCACTGCTATATACAGTGCCTGATACATATATACTCCTGTACACAGGCTGTATATACTATATAATTACATGTATCTCCTATCACTGCTATATACAGTGCCTGATACATATATACTCCTTTACACAGGCTGTATATACTATATAATTACATGTATCTCCTATCACTGCTATATACAGTGCCTGATACATATATACTCCTGTACACAGGTTGTATATACTATATAATTACATGTATCTCCTATCACTGCTATATACAGTACCTGATACATATATACTCCTGTACACAGGCTGTATATACTATATAATTACATGTATCTCCTATCACTGCTATATACAGTGCCTGATACATATATACTCCTGTACACAGACTGTATATACTATATATTACATGTATCTCCTATCACTGCTATATACAGTACCTGATACATATATACTCCTGTACACAGGCTGTATATACTATATAATTACATGTATCTCCTATCACTGCTATATACAGTGCCTGATACATATATACTCCTGTACACAGACTGTATATACTATATATTACATGTATCTCCTATCACTGCTATATACAGTACCTGATACATATATACTCCTGTACACAGGCTGTATATACTATATAATTACATGTATCTCCTATCACTGCTATATACAGTACCTGATACATATATACTCCTGTACACAGGCTGTATATACTATATATTACATGTATCTCCTATCACTGCTATATACAGTGCCTGATACATATATACTCCTGTACACAGGTTGTATATACTATATAATTACATGTATCTCCTATCACTGCTATATACAGTACCTGATACATATATACTCCTGTACACAGGCTGTATATACTATATATTACATGTATTTCCTATCACTGCTATATACAGTGCCTGATACATATATACTCCTGTACACAGGCTGTATATACTATATAATTACATGTATCTCCTATCACTGCTATATACAGTACCTGATACATATATACTCCTGTACACAGGCTGTATATACTATATAATTACATGTATCTCCTATCACTGCTATATACAGTGCCTGATACATATATACTCCTGTACACAGGCTGTATATACTATATAATTACATGTATCTCCTATCACTGCTATATACAGTACCTGATACATATATACTCCTGTACACAGGCTGTATATACTATATAATTACATGTATCTCCTATCACTGCTATATACAGTGCCTGATACATATATACTCCTGTACACAGGTTGTATATACTATATAATTACATGTATCTCCTATCACTGCTATATACAGTGCCTGATACATATATACTCCTGTACACAAACTGTATATACTATATATTACATGTATCTCCTATCACTGCCATATACAGTACCTGATACATATATACTCCTGTACACAGGCTGTATATACTATATAATTACATGTATTACCTATCACTGCTATATACAGTACCTGATACATATATACTCCTATACACAGGCTGTATATACTATATAATTACATGTATCTCCTATCACTGCTATATACAGTGCCTGATACATATATACTCCTGTACACAGACTGTATATACTATATAATTACATGTATTACCTATCACTGCTATATACAGTGCCTGATACATATATACTCCTGTACACAGGCTGTATATACTATATATTACATGTATCTCCTATCACTGCTATATACAGTGCCTGATACATATATACTCCTGTACACAGGCTGTATATACTATATAATTACATGTATCTCCTATCACTGCTATATACAGTACCTGATACATATATACTCCTGTACACAGGTTGTATATACTATATATTACATGTATTACCTATTACTGCTATATACAGTGCCTGATACATATATACTCCTGTACACAGGCTGTATATACTATATAATTACATGTGTCTCCTATCGCTGCTATATACAGTACCTGATACATATATACTCCTGTACACAGGCTGTATATACTATATATTACATGTATTACCTATCACTGCTATATACAGTGCCTGATATATATACTCCTGTACACAGGCTGTATATACTATATAATTACATGTGTCTCCTATCGCTGCTATATACAGTACCTGATACATATATACTCCTGTACACAGGCTGTATAACATATCACATTGTCTGTATCACAACATACACAATATAACACATCAAATCACATTTGCTAGCCCACCAAACTTTTTAAAGCACTTTTACAGTTTCACACGTCTGTGTCTGCCCAATACTCAACTCACCGCAGACGAAGTCGCGGGTAAAAGCTAGTAGTGTATATATTGTATGTGTACATGTATATATGTATTGTATTAGAGATCAGTGATTCGTATGAACTGGGTTCAATCCAAATATTCCAAATTATTTGTTTGTTTTAAAGAGGACCTTTCATGGGTTTGGGCACATGCAGTGCTGTATACCGCTGAATTCAGCGCACTGTAGGCTTTCCAGCAGTATATAGTACTGCATGTGTACAAACCCATGAAAGGTCTCTTTAATGAAACCGAACAAATACTAATTTGACACAGGCTAAATAAAATGGCCACCACCACATGTATGTGCAGGAAAATACAGAAGAAACAAGTGTCTTGTGAGTCAGTGTGAGGTTCTAGCACCCCCTGACATCACCTGGCGGCCTCTCAGCCAATAGTCAGCGGGAGGTGGACACCTTAAAGAATCACATACACCCTATAAGACACTAAGTAAGAACACAAGGCAATGCAGTAATGGTGGAGATAGTGAAGGGTCTGGGAATCATCTCATTGTATCATACAGAGCAGTCACTGCTGAAAAGCTTACATGTAGGGTTGAGCCGATCTTGACTTTTTAGGATCGATTTTGAAATCTGATTTCCGATAATTTTTCATTCGAACCCGATCTCGATCCCAATTCCGATCCCAATGCAAGTCAATGGGATTTTTTTTACTAATCGGAGATTGGTTTTTAAAACCAATCCTATTCACTATACAGCATGGAATCTAACAATGGAATGCTTTAATTGTTAGAATCCACGCTGTGTAGTTATTTTTTGTTAATCCTCTGGCTACTTAGTCCACCCTGGTGTCCACTTACCTGCAGAGATGGCTGGTCTGGTGCCCGGTGTTCTTCTTCGCCTCGCTGCCCCCGCCTCCCAGGTTAGGAGTGTGGGCGGGTACTGGGAGCGGAGACGTCACGTCTCCCCACCCTGTACCCGCTTACACTCTCCTAAGCCACAAGCCCCGCCTTCTTCCTAGCTCTTTAGCACTAACCTGGGAGGCAGGGGCGGCGAGGCGAAGAAGAACGAGAACACCGGAGCAGCGGAGCAGCCATCTCTGCATGTAAGTAGCTAATAGAGATGTTAGCTAGTCTCCCATTATAATGAATAGATGCAGCCGGTGCGCAGGGGGTTAAGGCTGTGTGCCGGCTGCTTCCATTCATTCCTATGGAACCGGAGAGGAGCCTTCACACTGAGTATACACTCCGCTCAGAATGAAGGCTAACATTGTTAGCTTTTCACCGAACTCGATCCCACCTAAAAAGATCGTGTTCGGAATTCCGATCGCGATCATGAAATTTTCTCGATCACCAATCGAAATTCGATCTTTTCTGAACACGATCGCTCAAGTTTTATCTGTATACAGAGTGTTTAAACAGCATTTTTATTGACAGTCCTATTGGTGAAAAATCTTTTGTTAGACTTTTTTTGGGCAACAGTTCCATTTTTTTCCCATTAAATACTTAGAAACTTCAGTTCTAAGAGCAAAATGCCGATTCATCTGTACTCATTTCAATAAAAATCTCCGTTATTTAAGTGTATTTTTGTTTTTTACCCATTGTACAGTCTCACAGTTTGCGCTAAAACTGTTATACAAGGAATTTTTCTGCTCTGCTCACCCAATACACAGAGCAACGGAGTGTGCTAATCTGAAGAAAAGAAAACTGAATCTGATGGTGTTGTTAGCATATTCGCATTTGGGTTCCGTCTGTTAATTTTGCCTAGGTTCACACTTTGTCTAAAACCGACTGTCTGTGGTAGAAAGCGTTCATTCTCCATCCACTTCAATGGGTAGTTCGGAGGGAATCTGCCAGAAGATTGAGCAGGACGCTTATTTATTCTGCTTCAGTGCAGGGTAATCCGCTTCCAAAAAGTGCACCAGTTTCAAAACTACAAGGTGCCTGCAATGTACAGGGGGCAAGGTGACGGGGCTTAAAAGGGTCTCTAAAGTGGCTGGAGGCTCATAGATAGACAGAATGTGAATATGGTAACTTAGCCCCACCCATTTCATATAGACTCCACCTATTCTTATCCATTTTTCTTTGTGCCCCCACACAGTATAACATCCCTTCTTAGTGTCCCCCTCCATTTGTCCCCACAGCTAAATCTCCCCCTCTAAATGCCCCCACAGTATAATGTCCCCTCCAGCTGCCCCCACAGTATAATGTCCCCTCCAGCTGCCCCCACAGTATAATGTCCCCTCCAGCTGCCCCCACAGTATAATGTCCCCTCCAGCTGCCCCCACAGTATAATGTCCCCTCCAGCTGCCCCCACAGTATAATGTCCCCTCCAGCTGCCCCCACAGTATAATGTCCCCTCCAGCTGCCCCCACAGTATAATGTCCCCTCCAGCTGCCCCCACAGTATAATCTCCCCTCCAGCTGCCCCCACAGAATAATGTCCCCTCCAGCTGCCCCCACAGTATAATGTCCCCTCCAGCTGTCCCCACAGTATAATGTCCCCTCCAGCTGCCCCCACAGTATAATGTCCCCTCCAGCTGCCCCCACAGTATAATGTCTCCTCCAGCTGCCCCCACAGAATAATGTCCCCCTCCAGCTGTCCCCACAGTATAATGTCCCCTCCAGCTGCCCCCCACAGTATAATGTCCCCTCCAGCTGCCCCCACAGTATAATGTCCCCGCCAGCTGTCCCCACAGTATAATGTCCCCTCCAGCTGTCCCCACAGTATAATGTCCCCTCCAGCTGCCCCCACAGTATAATGTCCCCTCCAGCTGCCCCCACAGTATAATGTCCCCTCCAGCTGCCCCCACAGTATAATGTCCCCCTCCAGCTGCTCCCACAGTATAATGTCCCCTTCAGCTGCCCCCATAGTATAATGCCCCCTCCTGCTGTCCCCACAGTATAATGTCCCCTCCAGCTGTCCCCACAGTATAATGTCCCCTCCAGCTGTCCCCACAGTATAATGTCCCCTCCAGCTGCCCCCACAGTATAATGTCCCCCTCCAGCTTCCCCCACAGTATAATGTCCCCTCCAGCTGCCCCCACAGTATAATGTCCCACTCCAGCTGTCCCCACAGTATAATGTCCCCTCCAGCTGCTCCCACAGTATAATGTCCCCTCCAGCTGCCCCTCACAGTATAATGCCCCCTCCAGCTGCCCCCACAGTATAATGTCCCCTCCAGCTGCCCCCACAGTATAATGTCCCCTCCAGCTGCCCCCACAGTATAATGTCCCCTCCAGCTGCCCCCACAGTATAATGTCCCCCTCCAGCTGCTCCCACAGTATAATGTCCCCTTCAGCTGCCCCCATAGTATAATGCCCCCTCCAGCTGTCCCCACAGTATAATGCCCCCTCCAGCTGCCCCCACAGTATAATGCCCCCTCCAGCTGCCCCCACAGTATAATGTCCCCTCCAGCTGCCCCCACAGTATAATGTCCCCTCCAGCTGCCCCCACAGTATAATGTCCCCTCCAGCTGCCTCCACAGTATAATGTCCCCTCCAGCTGTCCCCACAGTATAATGTCCCCCCTCCAGCTGCCCCCACAGTATAATGTCCCCTCCAGCTGCCCCCACAGTATAATGTCCCCTCCAGCTACCCCACAGTATAATGTCCCTTCCAGCTGTCCCCACAGTATAATGTCCGCTCCAGCTGCCCCCACAGTATAATGTCCCACTCCAGCTGTCCCCACAGTATAATGTCCCCTCCAGCTGCCCCCACAGTATAATGTCCCCTCCAGCTGTCCCCCACAGTATAATGTCCCCTCCAGCTGCCCCCACAGTATAATGTCCCCTCCAGCTGTCCCCACAGTATAATGCCCCCTCCAGCTGCCCCTACAGTATAATGTCCCCTCCAGCTGCCCCCACAGTATAATGTCCCCTCCAGCTGCCCCCACAGTATAATGTCCCCTCCAGCTGTCCCCACAGTATAATGTCCCCTCCAGCTGCCCCCACAGTATAATGTCCCCTCCAGCTACCCCACAGTATAATGTCCCCTCCAGCTGCCTCCACAGTATAATGTCCCCTCCAGCTGCCCCCACAGTATAATGTCCCCTCCAGCTGCCCCCACAGTATAATGTCCCCCTCCAGCTGCTCCCACAGTATAATGTCCCCTTCAGCTGCCCCCATAGTATAATGCCCCCTCCAGCTGTCCCCACAGTATAATGCCCCCTCCAGCTGCCCCCACAGTATAATGTCCCCTCCAGCTGCCCCCACAGTATAATGTCCCCTCCAGCTGTCCCCACAGTATAATGTCCCCTCCAGCTGCCCCCACAGTATAATGTCCCCTCCAGCTGCCCCCACAGTATAATGTCCCCTCCAGCTGTCCCCACAGTATAATGTCCCCTCCAGCTGCCCCCACAGTATAATGTCCCCTCCAGCTGCCCCCACATTATAATGTCCCCCTCCAGCTGCCCCCACAGTATAATGTCCCCTCCAGCTGTCCCCCACAGTATAATGTCCCCTCCAGCTGCCCCCACAGTATAATGTCCCCTCCAGCTGTCCCCACAGTATAATGTCCCCTCCAGCTGTCCCCACAGTATAATGTCCCCTCCAGCTGTCCCCACAGTATAATGTCCCCGCCAGCTGCTCCCACAGTATAATGTCCCCTCCAGCTGCTCCCACAGTATAATGTCCCCCTCCAGCTGCCCCCACAGTATAATGTCCCCTCCAGCTGTCCCCACAGTATAATGTCCCCTCCAGCTGTCCCCACAGTATAATGTCCCCTCCAGCTGTCCCCCACAGTATAATGTCCCCTCCAGCTGCCCCCACAGTATAATGTCCCCTCCAGCTGCCCCCACAGTATAATGTCCCCTCCAGCTGTCCCCACAGTATAATGTCCCCTCCAGCTGCCCCCACATTATAATGTCCCCCTCCAGCTGCCCCCACAGTATAATGTCCCCTCCAGCTGTCCCCCACAGTATAATGTCCCCTCCAGCTGCCCCCACAGTATAATGTCCCCTCCAGCTGTCCCCACAGTATAATGTCCCCTCCAGCTGCCCCCACAGTATAATGTCCCCTCCAGCTGTCCCCACAGTATAATGTCCCCGCCAGCTGCTCCCACAGTATAATGTCCCCTCCAGCTGCTCCCACAGTATAATGTCCCCTCCAGCTGTCCCCACAGTATAATGTCCCCTCCAGCTGTCCCCACAGTATAATGTCCCCTCCAGCTGTCCCCACAGTATAATGTCCCCTCCAGCTGTCCCCACAGTATAATGTCCCCTCCAGCTGCCCCCACAGTATAATGTCCCCTCCAGCTGCCCCGCAGTATAATGTCCCCTCCAGCTGTCCCTACAGTATAATGTCCCCTCCAGCTGCCCTGCAGTATAATGCCCCCTCCAGCTGTCCCCCACAGTATAATGTCCCCTCCAGCTGCCCCCACAGTATAATGTCCCCTCCAGCTGTCCCCCACAGTATAATGTCCCCTCCAGCTGTCCCCACAGTATAATGTCCCCTCCAGCTGCCCCCACAGTATAATGTCCCCTCCAGCTGCTCCCACAGTATAATGTCCCCCTCCAGCTGTCCCCACAGTATAATGTCCCCTCCAGCTGTCCCCACAGTATAATGTCCCCTCCAGCTGCTCCCACAGTATAATGTCCCCTCCAGCTACCCCACAGTATAATGTCCCCTCCAGCTGCCCCCACAGTATAATGTCCCCTCCAGCTGCCCCCACAGTATAATGTCCCCTCCAGCTGCCCCCACAGTATAATGTCCCCTCCAGCAGCCCCTTAAAGGGGTGTTGTGTGAATAAATGAAGTTATGGCTCGTACGTATCAGATATGTAGTTGTCCTTGATGGTGTGTTGTAGCCTCTTCAATTTTTAAGTCCCTGCTGCTTACTAGTGGCGGTGCAGGGTATTGCAGCTTTATTGTTCCCTAGAATGGGATGAAGCTGCAATACTTTGCACTACCACTAGGAGCGCTGTCATAAATGCAGATCATTGAGAGTTCAGAGAGTCAGATCTCCGCTGGCCTGACATTAATGGACAGTTTGGGGGGAGTGTGGGGGGAGGGTGTGCAAAGACTTTTTCCAGTGCTTTTCCACTAACACACTGCTGGTATTATTGGTCAGTTGTGATAAATCTGAAATATCGCCGGTTCCTTTCTCTGTCACTTGTTTCCTCTGCGGCACCGCCGCGTGTTCAGGCTCCATTGTTACGGCTCCAGCTCTTCCCTCTCCATCGCTACGTTCGGAGAGCGCAGTAAATATGGCTGCCTCCCAAAACGCTGTTATTGGGGGAAATATATGACTTGTTGTTTTGGTTGAATAGAAAGTCGTCTCGTAAATATTCGCATCCCGCTAAGAATTTAAACATTTTTGCTAAGTGTTCGCCGCCGATCGCCTTATTGTCCCCCCTGACAGGCCGCTTATTATTTATAGGGCGGGAATTGATTCTTTCTGTATTTTTTCCTATGTTACAAATGTTTCAGTAAGAAATACGTTATGTATCCAACTCCATAATCAAGTTCCTTTTAAAATCTGTTGCTGTGGATACCGTAATGATCGCAGCTTTAAATTTCACGTATGAATAATGCAAGACTACCTGTACTGAGGGAGGGAGCGGGGAGCAGCCTGTACATCACGCTCCGCCGCTGACTTCTCAATCTTTCTCGGGGTATAACTCCTCGTATTGTTGTGCTCTTGGCAGCTGTTGATATATTCGCTGCGCCGTGGCTTTAAGACTTTAACAGGCGCTGATATAAATTCTCCCGACAGGCCGATAATGTCTGTATCATCAGGTAATGGGGAATATTCCAGAACACACTGTTTACAATAAGGGAAAACACCGCCATTAATAAATATCCTATTAACGATGAGCGATGGCGGTCACATGGGAGGGCGTGGCCGGCGCTATTCTAACCAATGGGGTTCCACCTGGAGTGGTAGGGATCAGAATATCTGGAAGCCTAAACAAACATCATACAATACAGATATAATGTAGCCAGTTTACTGATACAAATGTATCCTTTTAAGCTCCGCCCCTGCCTAACTGTAGATAAAGGAGTTTGATTTCCTACAACGGACACATAAAAGCTGAAAAATAAGTGAAAACGGAACAAAAAAGATATGAAAACCATCATGGAGGTGCTGGATGTTATACCTGCTCACTATAGAACCAATGGTAGTTAGAGGTAGAGTTCCCCTTTAAATGAGTTGTTTATTTTAGGACCCCAATCCCTTGTAAAGTACCTTCTCGGGTGGTCAAGCACTGAAGACATTTAGATTTTGCCACCAAAATACTCTTACACCTTTTGTACAATTTAAAAAAAAAAAAAATTAGTCCCAGATTGGCTGAATTGGGGCACTTAAAGGGAGTCTGTCAGGTGCAAAATACATCTCAAACCAATGCTAGTACTGAGTAGGGGGCTCTAACCGGAGCAGAAACAAACCTCTGCGGGCACAAACCAATGAAGCAAAGCAGAGATAATCATCTTCTTATGGACATGCACATTCGGGGGTAAACCATTGGCCTAACCGATTGAGGGAGGGGGCTTGTGGTCAGTTTATGGCGATATCTAGACACAAGCCAACTTCAGAATTTTGATTTCAGATTTGGTCATTTTTGACGTAAGTTTGAATTGGTCCAAACCAGAAGCGCAAAGTGTCTTACGATTTTGTATCTGACCCTCTGAGGGTTCCTAAGCCTGACTGTCTCAGTCGTTCCTATCTGTCTAATCTCTCCCCACAAAATGAACCTTCTTTTTCTGCCTCTTCTTTTTATTGGGTGTCCTCCGAACTTCAGCCCCTCTGATTGGTTGTCGCCTGTAACGAGGGCTGTTTGCACGGACTTATGGTGAATTCCATCCGATATCGCAGGTCATCAGATTCTTCTTTGCCATCTCCATGTTTTCACATAGTGGACACCACTTTGCCTGCAAAAAGTCTAGATTTATTTGAACCAAACATGAACCTTGGGCTCTGGATTTAGGGAAATTATCTAAGATCTAAGCGATATTAGTGTCACGAGATTAACCATATTCCCGAACGATCCTGTGTCTCGCTGTAAGGAAAATGGCTGCAGCAGGAGCCTCCCCCCACATTTGCCCAGTTGACTGTAGCTAAGTCTCATCCAGTCTAGATCTAGAAAATGGAGAAAAAAATAAATCACAATTTCAATTTCAAGATTTAACATAAAATAAAAAATAAATAAAATATATAATAACAAATAATATACCGTATCTATATATATTACAAAATAATAAATAAATAAATAAAAAGACCCCAAATGACTCCAAATTTCTACTGATCTTCTAATTTTTATAAAACAGACGAGGAGAATGGAGACACTTCATTGACCTCCGGCTCCTTTCTATATGAAATCCTCGATTTTTACATTCACTCACAGGAAAATCAATGCCGTCTGTGAGTACTTCTTGCAAATTTGGCATAAAGATTCCTGATGTATTGTGTGTGACCGTTACAAAAAGATCCATCATCAATGCCGGGAATGATCAAGCCCCTGGTTTAATTTACTGGATACCTATAGAACGGCTTTACCATAAATAACCGAGAAACTCACCGCACCGAGAAATCCCCGACCACCGATAACAAGAGAGAAGCTGCCAGATTTATACCGCGATAGAGCGTAATATATTCATGAAAGTTCCCAGGATCGATCTGCAAAATATTCATTGTCATGTCAAGAAGCATATTGTGTACCGAAATATTTACATACAGAGGGATAGCGAGCAACTACTACTCCCAACAGGGGCAAGATTAACCCTATAAGATACAGAGATTATCATATACAAAAATACTTCTAACACCTCATAGAAATAGAAGTGTATGGAATGATTAGGAAAAATATTGTTATAGAAAGTATTATAGTAGATATATTCTTGTACATAGGAGTAGTATTATAGTAGTTATATTCTTGTACATAGGAGTAGTATTATAGTAGTTATATTCTTGTACATAGGAGCAGTATTATAGTAGTTATATTCTTGTACATAGGAGGTAGTATTATAGTAGTTATATTCTTGTACATAGGAGTAGTATTATAGTAGTTATATTCTTGTACATAGGAGCAGTATTATAGTAGTTATATTCTTGTACATAGGAACAGTATTATAGGAGTTATATAATTGTACATAGGAGTAGTATTATAGTAGTTATATTCTTGTACATGGGAGGTAGTATTATAGTAGTTATATTCTTGTACATAGGAGTAGTATTATAGTAGTTATATTCTTGTACATAGGAGGTAGTATTATAGTAGTTATATTCTTGTACATAGGAGGTAGTATTATAGTAGTTATATTCTTGTACATAGGAGGCAGTATTATAGTAGTTATATTCTTGTACATGGGAGGTAGTATTATAGTAGATACATTCTTGTACATAGGAGTAGTATTATAGTAGTTATATTCTTGTACATAGGAGGTAGTATTATAGTAGATATATTCTTGTACATAGGAGTAGTATTATAGTAGTTATATTCTTGAATATAGGAGTAGTATTATAGTGGTTATATTCTTGTACATAGAAGTAGTATTATAGTAGATATATTCTTGTATATAGGAGTAGTATTATAGTAGTTATATTCTTGTACATAGGAGCAGTATTATAGTAGTTATATTCTTGTACATAGGAGCAGTATTATAGTAGTTATATTCTTGTACATAGGAGTAGTATTATAGTGGTTATACTCTTGTACATAGGAGTATTATAGTAGTTATATTCTTGTACATAGGAGCAGTATTATAGTAGTTATATTCTTGTACATAGGAGCAGTATTATAGTAGTTATATTCTTGTACATAGGAGCAGTATTATAGAAGTTATATTCTTGTACATAGGATCAGTATTATAGTAGTTATATTCTTGTACATAGGAGCAGTATTATAGCAGTTATATTCTTGTACATAGGAGTAGTATTATAATAGTTATATTCTTGTACATAGTAGTATTATAGTAGTTATATTATTGTACATAGAAGTAGTATTATAGTAGTTATATTCTTGTATATAGGAGTAGTATTATAGTAGTTATATTCTTGTACATAGGAGTAGTTTTATAGTAGTTATATTCTTGTACATAGGAGGTAGTATTATAGTAGTTATATTCTTGTACATAGGAGTAGTATTATAGTAGTTATATTCTTGTACATAGGAGGTAGTATTATAGTAGTTATATTCTTGTACATAGGAGCAGTATTATAGTAGTTATATTCTTGTACATAGGAGTAGTATTATAATAGTTATATTCTTGTACATAGTAGTATTATAGTAGTTATATTATTGTACATAGTAGTATTATAGTAGTTATATTCTTGTACATAGGAGCAGTATTATAGTAGTTATATTCTTGTACATAGGAGCAGTATTATAGTAGTTATATTCTTGTACATAGGAACAGTATTATAGCAGTTATATTCTTGTACATAGGAGCAGTATTATAGTAGTTATATTCTTGTACTTAGGAGCAGTATTATAGTAGATATATTCTTGTACATAGGAACAGTATTATAGTAGTTATATTCTTGTACATAGGAGCAGTATTATAGTAGTTATATTCTTGTATATAGCAGCAGTATTATAGTAGTTATATTCTTGTACATAAGAGCAGTATTATAGTAGTTATATTCTTGTACATAGGAGTAGTATTATAGTAGTTATATTCTTGTACATAGGAGCAGTATTATAGTAGTTATATTCTTGTATATAGCAGCAGTATTATAGTAGTTATATTCTTGTATATAGGAGTAGTATTATAGTAGTTATATTCTTGTACATAGGAGGTAGTATTATAGTAGTTATATTCTTGTACATAGGAGTAGTATTATAGTAGTTATATTCTTGTACATAGGAGCAGTATTATAGTAGTTATATTCTTGTACATAAGAGCAGTATTATAGTAGTTATATTCTTGTACATATGAGGTAGTATTATAGTAGTTATATTCTTGTACATAGGAGTGGTATTATAGTAGTTATATTCTTGTACATAGGAGTAGTATTATAGTAGTTATATTCTTGTACATAGGAGTAGTATTATAGTAGTTATATTCTTGTACATAGGAGGTAGTATTATAGTAGTTATATTCTTGTACATAGGAGTAGTATTATAGTAGTTATATTCTTGTACATAGGAGTAGTATTATAGTAGTTATATTCTTGTACATAGGAGTAGTATTATAGTAGTTATATTCTTGTACATAGGAGGTAGTATTATAGTAGTTATATTCTTGTACATAGGAGGTAGTATTATAGTAGTTATATTCTTGTACATAGGAGTAGTATTATAGTAGTTATATTCTTGTACATAGGAGGTAGTATTATAGTAGTTATATTCTTGTACATAGGAGTAGTATTATAGTAGTTATATTCTTGTACATAGGAGTAGTATTATAGTAGTTATATTCTTGTACATAGGAGCAGTATTATAGTAGTTATATTCTTGTACTTAGGAGCAGTATTATAGTAGATATATTCTTGTACATAGGAACATTATTATAGTAGTTATATTCTTGTACATAGGAGGTAGTATTATAGTAGTTATATTCTTGTACATAGGAGCAGTATTATAGTAGTTATATTCTTGTATATAGCAGCAGTATTATAGTAGTTATATTCTTGTACATAAGAGCAGTATTATAGTAGTTATATTCTTGTACATAGGAGTAGTATTATAGTAGTTATATTCTTGTACATAGGAGCAGTATTATAGTAGTTATATTCTTGTACATAGGAGGTAGTATTATAGTAGTTATATTCTTGTACATAGGAGCAGTATTATAGTAGTTATATTCTTGTACATAGGAGCAGTATTATAGTAGTTATATTCTTGTACATAGGAGGTAGTATTATAGTAGTTATATTCTTGTACATAGGAGTAGTATTATAGTAGTTATATTCTTGTACATAGGAGGTAGTATTATAGTAGTTATATTCTTGTACATAGGAGGTAGTATTATAGTAGTTATATTCTTGTACATAGGAGGTAGTATTATAGTAGTTATATTCTTGTACATAGGAGTAGTATTATAGTAGTTATATTCTTGTACATAGGAGGCAGTATTATAGTAGTTATATTCTTGTACATAGGAGCAGTATTATAGTAGTTATATTCTTGTACATAGGAGTAGTATTATAGTAGTTATATTCTTGTACATAGGAGGCAGTATTATAGTAGTTATATTCTTGTACATAGGAACAGTATTATAGTAGTTATATTCTTGTACATAGGAGTAGTATTATAGTAGTTATATTCTTGTACATAGGAGTAGTATTATAGTAGTTATATTCTTGTACATAGGAGCAGTATTATAGTAGTTATATTCTTGTACATAGGAGTAGTATTATAGTAGTTATATTCTTGTACATAGGAGCAGTATTATAGCAGTTATATTCTTGTATATAGGAGCAGTATTATAGTAGTTATATTCTTGTACATAGGAGTAGTATTATAATAGTTATATTCTTGTACATAGGAGTAGTATTATAGTAGTTATATTCTTGTACATAGGAGCAGTATTATAGTAGTTATATTCTTGTACATAGGAGGTAGTATTATAGTAGTTATATTCTTGTACATAGCAGTAGTATTATAGTAGTTATATTCTTGTACATAGGAGCAGTATTATAGCAGTTATATTCTTGTATATAGGAGCAGTATTATAGTAGTTATATTCTTGTACATATGAGCAGTATTATAGTAGTTATATTCTTGTACAGGAGGTAATAATAATAATAATAATAATAATAATACATTTTATTTCTATAGCGCCAACATATTCCGCAGCGCTTTACAATTTGTAGGGTTCGAATACAGACAGAAAGATACATTACAAAGCAAGTCATTTCAGACAATGGGACTGAGGGCCCTGCTCACAAGAGCTTACAATCTATGAGGTAGAGGGGGTGGCATTGCTTATACAGAGGTCAGACACTTTTGTAATAGAGGTGTCATTACACAAACTTAAAACTTTTTGAGCCGTCACCAGTCGTGTCCTGTAACATGTGGATGGACCTATAAAGTTATCCTGATATGACATCATATCATGTGGGGTAATGTGGGAGCGGGGACAGAGGAGGGGTAAGGGTTTACGTTAGACATTGTGATCGGCCTGTCTGATAAGATGTGTCTTTAGTTTGCATTTGAAGCTGTAGAAATTGGGAGTTAATCTGATTGTCCGGGGTAGAGCATTCCAGAGAAGTGGTGCAGCTCGGGAGAAGTCTTGTATACGAGCGTGGGAGGTTCTGATAATAGAGGATGGAAGTGTTAGGTCATTGAGTGAACGGAGAGCACGGGTTGGGCGGTAGACAGAGATGAGGGAGGGAATGTATGGAGTTGCGGCATTATGGAGAGCCTTGTGGGGGAGGGGGAGAACTTTATATTTTATTTTATAATGAATAGGCAGCCAATGTAGTGACTGGCACAGACCGGAGGCATCGCTGTAGTGACCGGCACAGACCGGAGGCCTCGCTTTAGCGTCTAGCCTGATAGATGAGCCTGGCCGCTGCCAGTATTATAGTAGTTATATTTTCTTACATAGGAGGCAGTAGAATCTTTAATCTTTCATTCCTATAATAGATCATAAAATATTTGGTAGAGTCAATCTCGAGATCCATCCGGAAATCTTTCTTTGGCCTTCTGTAGTGTTTCAGTGTTAGATCTGTCTTATATCCAGTCTTTGTACTCACTATAATGGATTTAGTCTTGGATTGAGTCTTTCGCTCTCTCTGAAGAATCAGCGTTTTAGTACAAATAAACTTCTCAATCCTTCTTGATACAAGGTCTGATGGTGCAGGAGTGAAGACTTTCCTGCTCCTATAAGTCATATCAGGAGAGCTCCTGTTAGCAGTCTCCAGTTGTCGCGTCTGACGGCTCTCTGTATAACACTCTCCCTATGTGACAGCTTCTTCTGTCATCTCAAGTGCAGAGTAATAAATAAATAAAGGCGCTCTGCGGTGTCATCGGTATTCGGTAAACCGCAGGGAGGGGGGTAATTGCACATTAGAGTCTAATGACAGGATTATGATTCATTGCTGATCCATAGACTCTTGAGAATGACCCTTTGGGATAATAGACATGACATGCAAAGGACAATTACAGACAAAATCAGATGTCATTGAGAAAATAATGTTCGGTCTATGAGGACTCCGTAGTCTGTTCTGTAAATTCATTCCAAGGATGCGGCATGTACTGATCTACTGGAGGCTGCTATAATGGATCGCAACGTTATTGGCATCTCAGGCGACTACCTGAACCTTGGGTTTACTTGTGTTGCACACTCAATACTAAATTATTCTTGACTTCTCTTCTAAACACAGTGAAAAACAACATGGGCTTTTGGTCAACCTTCTCTTTTGAAATACTCTATACTGCTGGATACACTGCTGCTTACACTAAACAACTCTTAAATATAAAGCACACTTCTGATGTCCTATGTAAATGTGGACCCTGCTCATTCCATTATATAACTCTAAGTCCGTGATGTACCACATCAGGAGCCTTGTGAGGGGTCAGACTTTAACCGGTTAAGGACCAGGCCCAAAAGTATGTTAAAGACCAGGCCTCTTTTTTCAAAACTGACATGTGTCACTTTAAATGGCAATAACTTTGAGACGCTTTAACTTACACAAATGAATTTGAGACTGTTTTCTTGTAACACATTATACTTCATGTTAGTGGTAAACACTAATCAATATTTTTGCATTTATTTATAAAAAAACTAGGAAATTTGATGGAAATTTGAAAAAAATTGCAATTTTCAAAATGTGAAATTATCTGCTTTTCAGGCAGATAGTCATACCATCCAAATACATGAATAAATATTATCTCCCATATCTCTGCTTTATATTGGCATCATATTTTGATTGTCTTTTAATTTATTTTGGACGTCACAAGGCTTACAAGTGTAACAGCAATTTTCCAGATTTACAAGAAAATTCTCCAAACCAATTTTTTAGGGACCACTTCAGTTCTGAAAGTAATTATAAAGGCCTGTATAATAGAAACCCCCATAAATTACCCCATTTTCAAAACTGCACCCCTCAAATTATTCAAAACAGCATTTGGGATGTTTGTTAACCCTTTAAGCATTTCATAAGAATAAAAATAATATGGCAGTGAAATTTAGACATTTCATTTTTTTTCACTAATACATTAATTTAGACCCAAAATTAACACATTCACAAAGGGTTGAAGGAGAAAATGCATCTGACAGTTTATTGTGCAATTTCTCCCGTGCACAGAAATACCCCACATGTGGGTGTAAACTGATTTTTGGGTACACAGCAGTGCATGGAAGGGAAGGAGCGACACTGGGTGTTTGAACAGCAGATTTTGCTGGAATAATTTTCAGCGCCATGCCTTATTTGCAGAGACCCTAGAGTACCAAAACAATGGAAACCCCCCAAAAGTGACCCCATTTTAGAATCCACACCCCTCACAGAATTCATCAAGAGGTATAGTCAGCATTTAGACCCTACAGTTGTTTCACAGATTTTACTAACATTGGGATGTGTAAATGAAAAATTACTAAAATGTCACTTTATCTCCAAAGTTTTCATTTTCACAAGGGGATAAAGGAGTAAAAGCCCCCCACAGTTTGTTAAACAATTTCTCCTGAACACGGCAATACCCCATATGTGGCTATAATCTGCTGTATGGGAACATGGCGGGGCTCAGAATGGAAGGAGCGCTATTTGGCTTTTGGATGGCAGATTTTGCTGGAATAATTTTAGGTGCCATGTCGCATTAGCAGAGCCCCTAGAGTACCAATACAGTGGAAACCCCCTAAAAGTGACCCCATTTGGGAAACTATACCCCCCACAGAACATATTAAAGGGTAGAGTGAGCATTTTGACCCTACAGCTGTTTCACAGATTTTATTAACATTGGGCCATGAAAATGAAAAATTACTTTTTTTCCAACAAACTGTCAATTTAGCCCCAAATTTTTAATTTTCACAAGAGGATAAAGGAGAAAAAGCTCCCTAAAGTTCGTTACACAAATTCTGCTGAACACAGAAATGCCCCATATGTGGTCATAATCTGCTGTATGGGAACATGGCGGGGCTCAGAATGGAAAGAGGGCTATTTGGCTTTTGGAGGGCAGATTTTGCTGGAATATTTTTCAGGTCCCATGTCGCATTTGCAGAGCCCCTAAAGTACCAATACAGTGGAAACCCCCTATAAGTGACCCCATTTTGGAAACTACACCCCTCATAGAATTTGTCTAGGGGTAGAGTGAGTATTTTGGCCTCACAGGTGTTTCACAGATTTTATTAACATTGGGACGTGAAAATGAAAAATTACTTTTTTTCCCAATAAATCGTCCATTTAGCGCCATAGTTTTAATTTTGCAAATAGTTTAAGAATTAAAAGCCCCCCACAGTTTGTTACACAATTTCTTCTGAACACGGCAATACCCCATATGTGGCCAAAATCTGCTGTATGGGTACATGCTGGGGCTCAGAATGGAAAGAGCGCTATTTGGATTTTGGAGGGCATATATTGCTGGAATAGTTTTGAGGTGCCATGTCGCATTTGCAGAGCCCCTAAAGTATCAATACAATGGAAACCCCTCAAAAGTGACCCCATTTTAGAAACTACACCTGTCAAGGAATGTATCAAGGGGTATTATCATTTTGAGCCTAAAATGCTTCCCAAAAATTAATGTACAAAATGAAAATTGAAATTTTTAAAAATATGCCATTTCGGTGCCCAATACGTTGCACCCACTTTGTGTTGTCAGAGACCTGCACTCCTAAAACTATTAAGTGGGCCATCCCGGGGGTCAAAAAATTATATATGTGGGTGTAAACTGCTGCTTGGGCACACAGCAGGGCTCAGAAGGGAAGGACCACTGTGCGTTTTAGCTTTTGGGGTACAGATTTAGAGGGACCCTCTGGGCGCCATGATGTTTTTGCAGAGCCCTGGAGGTTCCAGTAAACTGGAATTCACCAAGAAGTGACCCCATTTTGTAGGGGCAATTTTAGGGTCTCTGCAAATGTGACGTGGTGTCCAAAAACGAAGAATCTAAATCTTCACTCCAAAAGCACATATTGCTCCTTCACATCTGCACCCTGCTGGGTACCCAAATAGCAGTGTATGCCCACATGTATGACACTGGTGTACCCCGGATAACGGACTTAATGCCATATGTGGGTAGAAATGGCTGTTTGGGCACAGCCGGGGACAGAAGGAAAGGAGCGCTATATTGGTTTTTGGAGCACACCATGCCACTTTTGCAAAGCCCCTGAATTGCCAATAAAGTGGAATCCGCAGACATGTCACCCTATTTTGGACACTACCCCACTGATGGGATTTATCAAGTGGTGTAGCGAGAATTTTTAACCCTTGAGTGTTGCATTTATTTAGTTTCCAGAAATGAAATCGCAACTGATAGAGAAGTTAAAAATGAAAATTTTACAGATTTGCCATTTCAGTGTGCAACATGTTGTGCCCGACTTATGTCAGCAGAGACACTCCAAAAACTGTTAAACGGGTATCCCAGGCACAACAGCTTTTAGAGCGTTCATCTCTGATACAAGGTGGGCACAACATATTACGCACTGAAAGGACGTATTCCTGGAAAAATGGTCATTTTCACCTCTCACAATCCACTACAGTTATAGTTATATATATAAAGTTATAGCAACACTTGGGGGTTAAAAATGCTGTCTGTACCCCTGGATAAATCCTTCAGGGGTGTAGTTTCCAAAATAAGGTAATTTATCAGGGGATTCCAAATTACTGGCGTTTCAGCTCTACAAAAGTGTCATGGCATCCAAAAACCAAACCGTCTGTGCTCCAAAAACCAAATGACCCTTCTTCCCTTCTGTGTCCGGCTGTGCCCTAGTATCAGTTTATACCCACATATGACATTATGTCCGTTATCCGGGGGTACACCAGTGTCATACATGTGTCATACATGTGTCATAAGCTGCAGTTTGGACGTACAGCAGGGTGCAGAAGGGAAGGAGCGCTATGCGGCTTTTGGAGCACAGATTCAGATGTTTGGTATCTGGACGCCATGTCATGTTTGTAGAGCCTGTAAGGTACCAGAAAAGTGGATTCCATGGGGTACCAGGAGTGACCCCATTTTGAAAACTGCACCCCTCAAAGAATTTATCAGGGGGTGTAGTGAGTATTAGTATCCGGACGTGACTGCACAGCGGATGGCGAAGAGGGAATATATAAGCTCTGCGGAGGACATTGCAAACACCAAATTCCCTACTATGTCCCAGTAGCTCCTATGATTGGGGGAGTCACTCTGGGGGTCACTTTAGGGGTCACTTCTGGTGTCTGTTCCCTCATAAGCTGTAAATCTGGGGTGTCCCCTGATATCCGCTCACACAGCTTATATATTCCCTACATGACGCACCCAGTTGTGTTCTAATAATTTGGCGATTTTTGAGGGTTTTTGTCTTCACATTGTGAGATGCTATATTTTCTTTATGTTTCTGGTGACGTGGCCATATAAGGGCTTATTCTTTGCGGGATGAGATGCATTTCGTAATGACACCATTTTTGGGTGTCTACATCTTATTGAATACATTTTATTAACCCTTTTTTGCTGGATTTAAAAAAAAAAAATCAATCCTGGCATTGAGTTTTACTTTTTTAATTTTGCGCCATGCAGCGTACAGTATAAGTAACATGTTCCCTTTATTCTGCGGGTCGGTACGGTTACGGCGATACCTCATTTATAGTATTTTTTTATGTGTTACTAGTTCTGCAGAGGAAAAACACATTTGGGGACATAAATCAATGTTTTTTGCATCGCATCTTCTAAGAGGCGTAACATTTTTATTTTTCGGTTGACAGAGTTGGTTGAGGGCTTATTTTTTGCGGGACAACCTGCGCTTTTTATTGGTACTGTTGTCGGATGCATATGACTTTTTGATCACTTTTTATAGCATATTTTGTATGGTGAGATGGCGAAAAATCATTACTTCCGGCGAGTTTTTTCCGTTTTTTTTTTCCGGCGTTCGCCGTGTACATTAAATATTATTTCAGTTTTATTGTACAGATTGTTACGGACGCGACAATACCAAATATGCATTGTGTTTATTACTTTTGAGTTCTTTTTTTATATAATTCATTTTCTATTGAGAAAAAGGGATTTTTGGGCTTTATAACTTTATTAATTTTTTTCATACACTTCATTTTATTTTTTTTACATTTTTTTTTACTTTTTCATGTGTCCATTTAGGACACTTCAATCAGCAATACTTTGCTGATATAGAATGCCATGTGAGACACAGCCTGCAGGTGTCCCACATGGCATTCCGTAGCAGGATGTCAGGCTGTGTAGACGCACAGCCTGACATCAGAAGGTCCTGGCAGGATCACCAGGTATGTGGGGGCTTCGGGCAGTCTGGGGTCACTGGCCAGACCCCAGACTACCTTTTACTGCTATCGGCACCCTCCGATCTCGCCGCGGGGGGTGCCGATCTGATTTAATTGTCGGCGGATGCCTTTCGATCGCGCCGTGATGTTTCACGGCGCGATCGAAAGGGTTAAAACTTCCAGTCGGACTCAGTTCCGACTGGACGTTATGGAGGAAGGGGTTAGGTGTTAGTAACACCTAACCCCTGTCCCCCCCGCACCCCTCCCCCCGCCAGAAAGGTACCTAAAGGCCGGACGTATTTCAGCAATAGTCCGGTCTTTAGGTACCAGCACATGAGGCCGTAAATTTACGTACGGCGGTCCTCATGTGGTTAATATTGTTATTGTAATCCATGTCGGGAAGTATATAGAGAACCAATGAAGTATATAGAGAACCAATGAAGTATATAGAGAACCAATGAAGTATATAGAGCACCAATGAAGTATATAGAGAACCAATGAAGTATATAGAGAACCAATGAAGTATATAGAGCACCAATGAAGTATATAGAGAACCTTTGAAGAATACAGAGAACTATTGAAGACTATAGAGAACCAATGAAGAATATAGAGCACCAATGAAGTACATAGAGAACCAATGAAGTATATAGAGCACAAATGAAGTATATAGAGCACCAATGAAGTATATAGAGAACCATTGAAGTATATAGAGCACCAATGAAGAATATAGAGAACCTTTGAAGAATACAGAGAACCATTGAAGAATGTAGAGAATCAATGAAGTATATAGAGAACCAATGACGTATATAGAGCTACAATGAAGTATATGGAGAACCAATGAAGTATATAGAGAACCAATGAAGTATATAGAGAACCAATGAAGTATATAGAGCACCAATGAAGTATATAGAGAACCAATGAAGTATATAGAGAACCAATGAAGTATATAGAGCACCAATGAAGTATATAGAGAACCTTTGAAGAATACAGAGAACTATTGAAGACTATAGAGAACCAATGAAGAATATAGAGCACCAATGAAGTACATAGAGAACCAATGAAGTATATAGAGCACAAATGAAGTATATAGAGCACCAATGAAGTATATAGAGAACCATTGAAGTATATAGAGCACCAATGAAGAATATAGAGAACCTTTGAAGAATACAGAGAACCATTGAAGAATGTAGAGAATCAATGAAGTATATAGAGAACCAATGACGTATATAGAGCTACAATGAAGTATATGGAGAACCAATGAAGTATATAGAGCACAAATTACGTATATAGAGCACCAATGAAGTATATAGAGAACAAATGAAGTATATAGAGCACCAATGAAGAATATAGAGAACCAATGAAGTTTATAGAGCACCAATGAAGTATATAGAGAACCAATGAAGTATATAGAGAACCAATGAAGTATATTGAGCACCAATGAAGTATATAGAGAACCTTTGAAGAATACAGAGAACCATTGAAGAATATAGAGAACCAATAAAGTATATAGAGCACAAATGAAGTATATAGAGCACCAATGAAGTTTATAGAGAACCAATGAAGTATATAGAGCACCAATGAAGAATATAGAGAACCTTTGAAGAATACAGAGAACCATTGAAGAATGTAGAGAATCAATGAAGTATATAGAGAACCAATGACGTATATAGAGCTACAATGAAGTATATGGAGAACCAATGAAGTATATAGAGCACAAATTACGTATATAGAGCACCAATGAAGTATATAGAGAACCAATGAGGTATATAGAGCACCAATGAAGAATATAGAGAACCAATGAAGTTTATAGAGCACCAATGAAGTATATAGAGAACCAATGAAGTATATAGAGAACCAATGAAGTATATTGAGCACCAATGAAGTATATAGAGAACCTTTGAAGAATACAGAGAACCATTGAAGAATATAGAGAACCAATAAAGTATATAGAGCACAAATGAAGTATATAGAGCACCAATGAAGTTTATAGAGAACCAATGAAGTATATAGAGCACCAATGAAGAATATCGAGAACCTTTGAAGAATACAGAGAACAGTTGAAGAATATAGAGAACCAATTAAGTATATAGAGCACCAATGACGTATATAGAGCACCAATAAAGTATATAGAGAACCAATGAAGTATATAGAGCACAATTGAAGTATTTAGAGCACCAATTAGGTATATAAAGAACCAATGAAGTATATAGAGCACCAATGAAGTATATAGAGAACCAATTAAGTATATAGAGCACCAATGAAGTATATAGAGAACCAATGAAGTATATAGAGCACAAATGAAGTATTTAGAGCACCAGTGAAGTATATAAAGAACCAATGAAGTATATAGAGCACCAATGAAGAATATAGAGAACCATTGAAGTATATAGAGCACCAATAACATATATAGAGCACCATTGAAGTATATAGAGAACCAATGAAGTATATAGAGAACCAATGAAGTTTATAGAGAACCAATGAAGTATATAGAGAATCAATGAAGTATATAGAGAATCCATGAATTATATAGAGAACCGATGAAATATATACAGCACAAATGAAGTATATAGAGCACCAATGAAGTATATAGAGAACCATTGAAGTATATAGAGCACCAATGAAGAATATAGAGAACCTTTGAAGAATACAGAGAACCATTGAAGAATGTAGAGAATCAATGAAGTATATAGAGAACCAATGACGTATATAGAGCACAGATTACGTATATAGAGCACCAATGAAGTATATAGAGAACCAATGAAGTATATAGAGCACCAATGAAGAATATAGAGAACCAATGAAGTTTATAGAGCACCAATGAAGTATATAGAGAACCAATGAAGTATATAGAGAACCAATGAAGTATATTGAGCACCAATGAAGTATATAGAGAACCTTTGAAGAATACAGAGAACCATTGAAGAATATAGAGAACCAATAAAGTATATAGAGCACAAATGAAGTATATAGAGCACCAATGAAGTTTATAGAGAACCAATGAAGTATATGGAGCACCAATGAAGAATATAGAGAACCTTTGAAGAATACAGAGAACCATTGAAGAATGTAGAGAATCAATGAAGTATATAGAGAACCAATGACGTATATAGAGCTACAATGAAGTATATGGAGAACCAATGAAGTATATAGAGCACAAATTACGTATATAGAGAACCAATGAAGTATATAGAGAACCAATGAGGTATATAGAGCACCAATGAAGAATATAGAGAACCAATGAAGTTTATAGAGCACCAATGAAGTATATAGAGAACCAATGAAGTATATAGAGAACCAATGAAGTATATTGAGCACCAATGAAGTATATAGAGAACCTTTGAAGAATACAGAGAACCATTGAAGAATATAGAGAACCAATAAAGTATATAGAGCACAAATGAAGTATATAGAGCACCAATGAAGTTTATAGAGAACCAATGAAGTATATAGAGCACCAATGAAGAATATCGAGAACCTTTGAAGAATACAGAGAACAGTTGAAGAATATAGAGAACCAATTAAGTATATAGAGCACCAATGACGTATATAGAGCACCAATAAAGTATATAGAGAACCAATGAAGTATATAGAGCACAATTGAAGTATATAGAGCACCAATTAAGTATATAAAGAACCAATGAAGTATATAGAGCACCAATGAAGTATATAGAGAACCAATTAAGTATATAGAGCACCAATGAAGTATATAGAGAACCAATAAAGTATATAGAGCACAAATGAAGTATTTAGAGCACCAGTGAAGTATATAAAGAACCAATGAAGTATATAGAGCACCAATGAAGAATATAGAGAACCATTGAAGTATATAGAGCACCAATGAAGTATATAGAGCACCAATAACATATATAGAGCACCATTGAAGTATATAGAGAACCAATGAAGTATATAGAGAACCAATGAAGTTTATAGAGAACCAATGAAGTATATAGAGAATCAATGAAGTATATAGAGAATCCATGAAGTATATAGAGAACCGATGAAGTATATAGAGCACTAATGAAGTATATAGAGCACCAGTGAAGTATATAGAGAACCAATGAAGTATATAGAGCACCAATGAAGTATATAGAGAACCAATGAAGTATATTGAGAAGCAATGAAGTATTTCGAGCACCAATGAATTGTAGACCAGTAACTGAGACACAGCAGGTGGTCAGTAATATTGGCTCAAGGCTTGGCAGACACAAAACATCTTAAGGGCTCGTTCACACGGTGTAACGTCCCGCGAGATTTGGCACGTGTACGCCGCGTGGCCCTTTGCGTGCCGTACACGCTCCCATTCATTTCAATGGGAGCGGGGATCGTATGCACCGCGCTAGTTTGCGGCCGTGAATAAATGCACGGCCGCAAACTAGCGCGACGCATACGATCCCCGCTCCCATTGAAATGAATGGGAGCGTGTACGGCACGCAAAGGGTCACGCGGTGTACACGTGCCAAATCTCGCGGGACGTTACACCGTGTGAATGCACCCTAAGAGTCAGCAGGCATAATCTTTATTAAGTATTAAGTTGCAGCAAGCTTGGTGGTTGCAGGAAGTCTTACAAAAGACAAAAGACACAGTAGATACAAAGTCTCAAGATATGGCAAGTTTGGCAGCTACATAACATCTTACAGAAGGCAAGAGGCTAATGGTTACAAAGTCTCAAGATGCTGTAAGGTTGGTAGTTACTGAAAATCTCAGAAGAGGAGCAGACATAGTGGTTTCAAAGTCTCAAGCAGAATGAATCTTGGTAGTCACAGGAAGGCTTATAAAGGAGACAGGCATAGTTGTTACAGAGTCTCCAGAGGCATCGAGCTTGGCGGTTTCAGAAGTTTTACAAAAAGCAACAAGTCCAGTGGTTGTGACGTCTAAAGAGGTAACGAGCGTGAGTTACAGGAAGTCTTACGAAAGATAAGAGGCTTAGTGGTGGCAAAGTCTGAAGGGATAGCAAGCTTGGCTGTTACAGGAAGTCTTACAAGAGGCAGCAGATGTGGTTGTGCAGAGTCTCAAGAGGCAAAAAGCTTGGTTTTTAGAGAAAAGTTTCTATTTCCCTCTTCGCTACCCTAAAACTGTGCAAGCTGACACGTTATATAAAATTATACACTTCCACAGCGTACTGGCCACAGTATTTCCATATCACCGCTATAGCGTACCACAGGGGGAATACATAACATGACAAAACCAAGTTTGTACCATTATAAATGGAAAATAATCTAATACTGCCTAAAGGGTTCAGAAAAATATCAGTGCCATAAAGTGACTACATACCGGCAGTATATACTGCCTATATATATATATGTACCGCACAGTGAGCATATAACTAATTGGTATTTAAATAGCAGTGCCATAAAGTGACAATGTATTACTGCTATATGGTACCTGTATAATATTGCCTTATAGTGAGCACATAACCATACATGACTACATACTACTGCCGTATGGTGGCTGTAAATAATACTGCACAGTCAACACATAGCTAACTAAAAATAACATAAAAGTTATATTGACTAGCCCTACTGCCATATAGTGACTGTATAAGGCCACAGTCACACTGCAGTTATTACAGAAACAGATATTAAGACAGCAGCGGACATTAACAAGGCAGGACATAGATGGAACTCACTCCGTCAGCAATGGACATTAACAAGGCAGGACATAGATGGAACTCACTCCGTCAGCAACGGACATTGACAAGGCAGGACATGGATGAAACTCACTGCATCAGCAACGGACATTAACAAGGCAGGACATAGATGGAACTCACTGCATCAGCAACGGACATTAACAAGGCAGGACATAGATGGAACTCACTGCATCAGCAACGGACATTAACAAGGCAGGACATAGATGGAACTCACTGCGTCAGCAATGGACATTAACAAGGCACGACATAGATGGAACTCACTGTATCAGCAACGGACAATAACAAGGCAGGACATAGATGGAACTCACTGCGTCAGCAATGGACATTAACAAGGCAGGACATAGATGGAACTCACTGCATCAGCAACGGACATTAACAAGGCAGGACATAGATAGAACTCACTGCGTCAGCAATGGACATTAACAAGGCAGGACATACATAGAACTCACTGCGTCAGCAATGGACATTAACAAGGCAGGACATAGATGGAACTCACTGCGTCAGCAATGGACATTAACAAGGCAGGACATAGATGGAACTCACTCTGTCAGCAACGTACATTAACAAGGCAGGACATAGATGGAACTCACTGCATCAGCAACGGACATTAACAAGGCAGGACATAGATGGAACTCAATCCGTCAGCAACAGACATTAACAAGGCAAGACATGGATGGAACTCACTCCGTCAGCAATGGACATTAACAAGGCAGGACATAGATGGAACTCACTGCATCAGCAACGGACATTAACAAGGCAGGACATAGATGGAACTCACTGCGTCAGCAATGGACATTAACAAGGCAGGACATAGATGGAACTCACTGCATCAGCAACGGACATTAACAAGGCAGGACATAGATGGAACTCACTGCGTCAGCAATGGACATTAACAAGGCAGGACATGGATGGAACTCACTCCGTCAGCAATGGACATTAACAAGGCAGGACATACATAGAACTCACTCCGTCAGCAATGGACATTAACAAGGCAGGACATAGATGGAACTCACTGCATCAGCAACGGACATTAACAAGGCAGGACATAGATGGAACTCACTCTGTCAGCAACGTACATTAACAAGGCAGGACATGGATGGAACTCACTCCATCAGCAACGGACATTAACAAGGCAGGACATAGATGGAACTCACTGCATCAGCAACGGACATTAACAAGGCAGGACATGGATGGAACTCACTCCATCAGCAACGGACATTAACAAGGCAGGGCATGGATGGAACTCACTCCGTCAGCAACGTACATTAACAAGGCAGGACATAGATGGAACTCAACCCGTCAGCAACGGACATTAACAAGGCAGGACATGGATGGAACTCACTGCGTCAGCAATGGACATTAACAAGGCAGGACATAGATGGAACTCACTCCATCAGCAACGGACATTAACAAGGCAGGACATGGATGGAACTCACTGCATCAGCAACAAACATTAACAAGGCAGGACATGGATGGAACTCACTCCGAGGATGGAGAACCTTAAATCCTTGAAAACCACCTTGGGAATGGAGGGACAGTGACTTTACGTGACCAGTGCCCCATTCACTTCTATGGAGCTGCGAGCACTGCTGGAGATGACAGCACCTTTCCAGCAAACACATTGGTGCTCCAGTCACAAGGAAGTCTTAAAGGGATGTTCAGTCCCCTGTCTTCCTGATAACCGGGGGCCCAGTGATTGGACACATATCCCCTGTCCTTTGGATGTGTCCATAAAGGGACAACCCCTTTAAATTGCAGTGCCATAACGTGCCTACATGATACTGCCATATAGCATCTATATAATAGTGCTGCACGGTGAGCATATAACCACATACAGATAACATAGAGTATTTAATTAGCAGCGCCATAAAGTGCCTACACGATGCTGCAACACAGCGCCACTAAAGGACCCCAGAGAGGCAGATGGGGGGCAAAGTGCTTGCCCTTTTGGCCATTTGTATCCCCCCAGTACAGGTTGTGGTTGGATTTCCCGCTGCGTCCTCCATTATCTATTCCTTCTATTGTGACACTATTCTTTAACATTTTAATAGTGCACGACATCCGCCATATGTCAGCTCTATATACACCGCTCCTGATTCATGCATCACAATTAAACCCGAGCCCTGAATTACACCGCCATATTTATGGGTAATTTATGGCATCATTTTCTGCCGTCGCGTAGACTCAGAAGATGCAGTAAATTGATCAAATTGTCAAACCTGTCTCAAAAAAGGCTGCGGGAAAAAAATGACTGGATGACGCGCAATTCCATAAAGACGCTGGTGGTGGCAGCAGAGTATAGAAGCAGAGACGCCTCTGCCGTCCCCGGCTCCACGCTATTATGTTTAAATCTAATATTTAGTTTCATCCAGACATCGGAGACCCTTTAATTTTGTACTTCTGAATCGCGTGTGAAAATTGAGAAAGTGCTGGAAATAAAGTCGAACATTTTATACTTAACTTTATTATAATTGTAATAGGAATGAGAGGCCGTTTTCTATTTTAGCTGCATTGTGCCGTATCCAAGACCATAATATACCGTAATATCATTCAGTGGGAATCCAGATCTATTAGCGCCAACAGACAACAGCTTCTTGGAGCAATGCTCACGATAAGGTCGCCACGTTCTGCCTCTGTGACTACTGGAGAACTGAGAATTAAAGGGAAAGTTCATCTCCAGGCCGCGGATACTGAGCAATGCACCAGCCGGGGGCCGCAGGGCGACATCCAGGGGTGCGAAGGTCACAGCAAAAATATATACTCTATGTGGAGCTGCTAGTAAGATGATGGGGATTTTTTTTTTTTTTTTGCCTATACTGATGCTACAGTGTAGATGGCGACCAGAACTAAGTAATATCACTGATGTGTCCTAATATCACAGGGGGCAATACTATGACATCACTGATTGTAAAATCCTGTACTGTGACATCACTGTGTGTATTATCTCTGTACTGTGACATCACTGATAGTAAAATCCTGTACTGTGACATCACTGTGTGTATTATCTCTGTACTGTGACATCACTGTGTGTATTATCCTGTACTGTGACATCACTGTGTGTATTATCTCTGTACTGTGACATCACTGATAGTAAAATCCTGTACTGTGACATCACTGTGTGTATTATCTCTGTACTGTGACATCACTGTGTGTATTATCTCTGTACTGTGACATCACTGTGTGTATTATCTCTGTACTGTGACATCACTGTGTGTATTATCCCTGTACTGTGACATCACTGTGTGTATTATCCTGTACTGTGACATCACTGTGTGTATTATCTCTGTACTGTGACATCACTGTGTATTATCTCTGTACTGTGACATCACTGTGTGTATTATCTCTGTACTGTGACATCACTGTGTGTATTATCTCTGTACTGTGACGTCACTGTGTGTATTATCCTGTACTGTGACATCACTGTGTGTATTATCCTGTACTGTGACATCACTGTGTGTATTATCTCTGTACTGTGACATCACTGTGTGTATTATCCTGTACTGTGACATCACTGTGTGTATTATCCTGTACTGTGACATCACTGTGTGTATTATCCCTGTACTGTGACATCACTGTGTGTATTATCCCTGTACTGTGACATCACTGTGTGTATTATCCTGTACTGTGACATCACTGTGTGTATTATCCTGTACTGTGACATCACCGTGTGTATTATCCTGTACTGTGACATCACTGTGTGTATTATCCCTGTACTGTGACATCACTGTGTGTATTATCTCTGTACTGTGACATCACTGTGTGTATTATCCTGTACTGTGACATCACTGTGTATATTATCTTGTACTGTGACATCACTGTGTGTATTATCCTGTACTGTGACATTACTGTGTGTATTATCTCTGTACTGTGACATCACTGTGTGTATTATCTCTGTACTGTGACATCACTGTGTGTATTATCTCTGTACTGTGACATCACTGTGTGTATTATCTCTGTACTGTGACATCACTGTGTGTATTATCCTGTACTGTGACATCACTGTGTGTATTATCCTGTACTGTGACATCACTGTGTGTATTATCTCTGTACTGTGACATCACTGTGTGTATTATCCTGTACTGTGACATCACTGTGTGTATTATCTCTGTACTGTGACATCACTGTGTGTATTATCTCTGTACTGTGACATCACTGTGTGTATTATCTCTGTACTGTGACATCACTGTGTGTATTATCCCTGTAATGTGACATCACTGTGTGTATTATCCCTGTACTGTGACATCACTGTGTGTATTATCCTGTACTGTGACATCACTGTGCGCATTATCTCTGTACTGTGACATCACTGTGTGTATTATCCTGTACTGTGACATCACTGTGTGTATTATCCTGTACTGTGACATCACTGTGTGTATTATCTCTGTACTGTGACATCACTGTGTGTATTATCCTGTACTGTGACATCACTGTGTGTATTATCCCTGTACTGTGACATCACTGTGTGTATTATCCTGTACTGTGACATCACTGTGTGTATTATCTCTGTACTGTGACATCACTGTGTGTATTATCTCTGTACTGTGACATCACTGTGTGTATTATCCTGTACTGTGGCATCACTGTGTGTATTATCCCTGTACTGTGACATCACTGTGTGTATTATCCCTGTACTGTGACATCACTGTGTGTATTATCCTGTACTGTGACATCACCGTGTGTATTATCCTGTACTGTGACATCACTGTGTGTATTATCCCTGTACTGTGACATCACTGTGTGTATTATCTCTGTACTGTGACATCACTGTGTGTATTATCCTGTACTGTGACATCACTGTGTGTATTATCCTGTACTGTGGCATCACTGTGTGTATTATCCCTGTACTGTGACATCACTGTGTGTATTATCGTGTACTGTGACATCACTGTGTGTATTATCTCTGTACTGTGACATCACTGTGTGTATTATCTCTGTACTGTGACATCACTGTGTGTATTATCTCTGTACTGTGACATCACTGTGTGTATTATCTATGTACTGTGACATCATTGTGTGTATTATCTCTGTACTGTGACATCACTATGTGTATTATCCTGTACTGTGACATCACTGTGTGTATTATCTCTGTACTGTGACATCACTGTGTGTATTATCCTGTACTGTGACATCACTGTGTGTATTATCCCTGTACTGTGACATCGCTGTGTGTATTATCTCTGTACTGTGACATCACTGTGTGTATTATCTCTGTACTGTGACATCACTGTGTGTATTATCTATGTACTGTGACATCATTGTGTGTATTATCTCTGTACTGTGACATCACTATGTGTATTATCCTGTACTGTGACATCACTGTGTGTATTATCTCTGTACTGTGACATCACTGTGTGTATTATCCCTGTACTGTGACATCACTGTGTGTATTATCCCTGTACTGTGACATCGCTGTGTGTATTATCTCTGTACTGTGACATCACTGTGTGTATTATCCTGTACTGTGACATCACTGTGTGTATTATCCTGTACTGTGACATCACTGTGTGTATTATCCCTGTACTGTGACATCACTGTGTGTATTATCTCTGTACTGTGACATCACTGTGTGTATTATCCTGTACTGTGACATCACTGTGTGTATTATCTCTGTACTGTGACATCACAGTGTGTATTATCCTGTACTGTGACATCACTGTGTGTATTATCTCTGTACTGTGACATCACTGTGTGTAATTTCCTGTACTGTGACATCACTGTGTGTATTATCCCTGTACTGTGACATCACTGTGTGTATTATCTCTGTACTGTGACATCACTGTGTGTATTATCCCTGTACTGTGACATCACTGTGTGTATTATCCTGTACTGTGACATCACTGTGCGTATTATCTCTGTACTGTGACATCACTGTGTGTATTATCCTGTACTGTGACATCACTGTGTGTATTATCTCTGTACTGTGACATCACTGTGTGTATTATCCTGTACTGTGACATCACTGTGTGTATTATCTCTGTACTGTGACAATACTGTGTATTATCCTGTACTGTGACATCACTGTGTGTATTATCCTGTACTGTGACATCACTGTGTGTATTATCTCTGTACTGTGCCATCACTGTGTGTATTATCCTGTACTGTGACATCACTGTGTGTATTATCCCTGTACTGTGACATCACTGTGTGTATTATCTCTGTACTGTGACATCACTGTGTGTATTATCTCTGTACTGTGACATCACTGTGTGTATTATCTCTGTACTGTGACATCACTGTGTGTATTATCCCTGTACTGTGACATCACTGTGTGTATTATCTCTGTACTGTGACATCACTGTGTGTATTATCCTGTACTGTGACATCACTGTGTGTATTATCCCTGTACTGTGACATCACTGTGTGTATTATCTCTGTACTGTGACATCACTGTGTGTATTATCCTGTACTGTGACATCACTGTGTGTATTATCTCTGTACTGTGACATCACTGTGTGTATTATCTCTGTACTGTGACATCACTGTGTGTATTATCTCTGTACTGTGACATCACTGTGTGTATTATCCTGTACTGTGACATCACTGTGTGTATTATCCCTGTACTGTGACATCACTATGTGTATTATCTCTGTACTGTGACATCACTGTGTATTATCCCTGTACTGTGACATCACTGTGTGTATTATCTCTGTACTGTGACATCACTGTGTGTATTATCTCTGTACTGTGACATCACTGTGTGTATTATCTCTGTACTGTGACATCACTGTGTGTATTATCCCTGTACTGTGACATCACTGTGTGTATTATCTCTGTACTGTGACATCACTGTGTGTATTATCCTGTACTGTGACATCACTGTGTGTATTATCCTGTACTGTGACATCACTGTGTGTATTATCCTGTACTGTGACATCACTGTGTGTATTATCCCTGTACTGTGACATCACTGTGTGTATTATCCTGTACTGTGACATCACTGTGTGTATTATCCGTGTACTGTGACATCACTGTGTGTATTATCTCTGTACTGTGACATCACTGTGTGTATTATCCCTGTACTGTGACATCACTGTGTGTATTATCTCTGTACTGTGACATCACTGTGTGTATTATCTCTGTACTGTGACATCACTGTGTGTATTATCCTGTACTGTGATATCACTGTGTGTATTATCCCTGTAATGTGACATCACTGTGTGTATTATCCCTGTACTGTGACATCACTGTGTGTATTATCCTGTACTGTGATATCACTGTGTGTATTATCTCTGTACTGTGACATCACTGTGTGTATTATCCTGTACTGTGACATCACTGTGTGTATTATCCTGTACTGTGACATCACTGTGTGTATTATCTCTGTACTGTGACATCACTATGTGTATTATCTCTGTACTGTGACATCACTGTGTGTATTATCCTGTACTGTGACATCACTGTGTGTATTATCCTGTACTGTGACATCACTGTGTGTATTATCCCTGTACTGTGACATCACTGTGTGTATTATCTCTGTACTGTGACATCACTGTGTGTGTTATCTCTGTACTGTGATATCACTGTGTGTATTATCCTGTACTGTGACATCACTGTGTGTATTATCCCTGTACTGTGACATCACTGTGTGTATTATCTCTGTACTGTGACATCACTGTGTGTATTATCTCTGTACTGTGACATCACTGTGTGTATTATCTCTGTACTGTGACATCACTGTGTGTATTATCTCTGTATTGTGACATCACTGTGTGTATTATCCCTGTAATGTGACATCACTGTGTGTATTATCCTGTACTGTGACATCACTGTGTGTATTATCTCTGTACTGTGACATCACTGTGTGTATTATCCCTGTAATGTGACATCACTGTGTGTATTATCCTGTACTGTGACATCACTGTGTGTATTATCTCTGTACTGTGACATCACTGTGTGTATTATCCTGTACTGTGACATCACTGTGTGTATTATCCCTGTACTGTGACATCACTGTGTGTATTATCCTGTACTGTGACATCACTGTGTGTATTATCCTGTACTGTGACATCACTGTGTGTAGTATCCTGTACTGTGACATCACTGTGTGTATTATCTCTGTACTGTGACATCACTGTGTGTATTATCCTGTACTGTGACATCACTGTGTGTAGTATCCTGTACTGTGACATCACTGTGTGTATTATCCCTGTACTGTGACATCACTGTGTGTATTATCCCTGTACTGTGATATCACTGTGTGTATTATCCCTGTACTGTGACACCACTGTGTGTATTATCCTGTACTGTGACATCACTGTGTGTATTATCTCTGTACTGTGACATCACTGTGTGTATTATCCCTGTACTGTGACATCACTGTGTGTATTATCCTGTACTGTGACATCACTGTGTGTATTATCCCTGTAATGTGACATCACTGTGTGTATTATCCCTGTACTGTGACATCACTGTGTGTATTATCCTGTACTGTGACATCACTGTGTGTATTATCCCTGTAATGTGACATCACTGTGTGTATTATCCCTGTACTGTGACATCACTGTGTGTATTATCCTGTACTGTGACATCACTGTGTGTATTATCCCTGTACTGTGACATCACTGTGTGTATTATCCCTGTACTGTGACATCACTGTGTGTATTATCCCTGTGCTGTGACATCACTGTGTGTATTATCTCTGTACTGTGACATCACTGTGTGTATTATCTCTGTACTGTGACATCACTGTGTGTATTATCCTGTACTGCGACATCACTGTGTGTATTATCCTGTACTGTGACATCACTGTGTGTATTATCTCTGTACTGTGACATCACTGTGTGTATTATCCTGTACTGTGACATCACTGTGTGTATTATCCCTGTACTGTGACATCACTGTGTGTATTATCTCTGTACTGTGACATCACTGTGTGTATTATCCTGTACTGTGACATCATTGTGTGTATTATCTCTGTACTGTGACATCACTGTGTGTATTATCCCTGTACTGTGACATCACTGTGTGTATTATCCTGTACTGTGACATCACTGTGTGTATTATCTCTGTACTGTGACATCACTGTGTGTATTATCTCTGTACTGTGACATCACTGTGTGTATTATCCTGTACTGTGACATCACTGTGTGTATTGTCTCTGTACTGTGACATCACTGTGTGTATTATCCTGTACTGTGACATCACTGTGTGTATTATCCCTGTACTGTGACATCACTGTGTGTATTATCTCTGTACTGTGACATCACTGTGTGTATTATCCTGTACTGTGACATCACTGTGTGTATTATCTCTGTACTGTGACATCACTATGTGTATTATCTCTGTACTGTGACATCACTGTGTATTATCCTGTGCTGTGACATCACTGTGTGTATTATCCTGTACTGTGACATCACTATGTGTATTATCCTGTACTGTGACATCACTGTGTGTATTATCCTGTACTGTGACATCACTGTGTGTATTATCTCTGTACTGTGACATCACTGTGTGTATTATCTCTGTACTGTGACATCACTGTGTGTATTATCTCTGTACTGTGACATCACTGTGTGTATTATCCCTGTACTGTGACATCACTGTGTGTATTATCTCTGTACTGTGACATCACTGTGTGTATTATCCTGTACTGTGACATCACTGTGTGTATTATCCTGTACTGTGACATCACTGTGTGTATTATCTCTGTACTGTGACATCACTGTGTGTATTATCCTGTACTGTGACATCACTGTGTGTATTATCCGTGTACTGTGACATCACTGTGTGTATTATCCTGTACTGTGACATCACTGTGTGTATTATCCGTGTACTGTGACATCACTGTGTGTATTATCCCTGTACTGTGACATCACTGTGTGTATTATCTCTGTACTGTGACATCACTGTGTGTATTATCTCTGTACTGTGACATCACTGTGTGTATTATCCTGTACTGTGATATCACTGTGTGTATTATCCCTGTAATGTGACATCACTGTGTGTATTATCCCTGTACTGTGACATCACTGTGTGTATTATCCTGTACTGTGATATCACTGTGTGTATTATCTCTGTACTGTGACATCACTGTGTGTATTATCCTGTACTGTGACATCACTGTGTGTATTATCCTGTACTGTGACATCACTGTGTGTATTATCTCTGTACTGTGACATCACTATGTGTATTATCTCTGTACTGTGACATCACTGTGTGTATTATCCTATACTGTGACATCACTGTGTGTATTATCCTGTACTGTGACATCACTGTGTGTATTATCCTGTACTGTGACATCACTGTGTGTATTATCCTGTACTGTGACATCACTGTGTGTGTTATCTCTGTACTGTGATATCACTGTGTGTATTATCCTGTACTGTGACATCACTGTGTGTATTATCCCTGTACTGTGACATCACTGTGTGTATTATCTCTGTACTGTGACATCACTGTGTGTATTATCTCTGTACTGTGACATCACTGTGTGTATTATCCTGTACTGTGACATCACTGTGTGTATTATCTCTGTACTGTGACATCACTGTGTGTATTATCCCTGTAATGTGACATCACTGTGTGTATTATCCTGTACTGTGACATCACTGTGTGTATTATCTCTGTACTGTGACATCACTGTGTGTATTATCCTGTATTGTGACATCACTGTGTGTATTATCTCTGTACTGTGACATCACTGTGTGTATTATCCTGTACTGTGACATCACTGTGTGTATTATCCCTGTACTGTGACATCACTGTGTGTATTATCTCTGTACTGTGACATCACTGTGTGTATTATCTCTGTACTGTGACATCACTGTGTGTATTATCCTGTACTGTGATATCACTGTGTGTATTATCCCTGTAATGTGACATCACTGTGTGTATTATCCTGTACTGTGACATCACTGTGTGTATTATCTCTGTACTGTGACATCACTGTGTGTATTATCTCTGTACTGTGACATCACTGTGTGTATTATTCTGTACTGTGACATCACTGTGTGTATTATCCTGTACTGTGACATCACTGTGTGTATTATCTCTGTACTGTGACATCACTGTGTGTAGTATCCTGTACTGTGACATCACTGTGTGTATTATCTCTGTACTGTGACATCACTGTGTGTATTATCCTGTACTGTGACATCACTGTGTGTAGTATCCTGTACTGTGACATCACTGTGTGTATTATCTCTGTACTGTGACATCACTGTGTGTATTATCCTGTACTGTGACATCACTGTGTGTAGTATCCTGTACTGTGACATCACTGTGTGTATTATCCCTGTACTGTGACATCACTGTGTGTATTATCCCTGTACTGTGATATCACTGTGTGTATTATCTCTGTACTGTGACATCACTGTGTGTATTATCCTGTACTGTGACATCACTGTGTGTATTATCCTGTGCTGTGACATCACTGTGTGTATTATCTCTGTACTGTGACATCACTGTGTGTATTATCCTGTACTGTGACATCACTGTGTGTATTATCCTGTACTGTGACATCACTGTGTGTATTATCCTGTACTGTGACATCACTGTGTGTATTATCCTGTACTGTGACATCACTGTGTGTATTATCCTGTACGGTGACATCACTGTGTGTATTATCTCTGTACTGTGACATCACTGTGTGTATTATCTCTGTACTGTGACATCACTGTGTGTATTATCTCTGTACTGTGACATCACTGTGTGTATTATCTCTGTACTGTGACATCACTGTGTGTATTATCCTGTACTGTGACATCACTGTGTGTATTATCCTGTACTGTGACATCACTGTGTGTATTATCTCTGTACTGTGACATCACTGTGTGTATTATCCTGTACTGTGACATCACTGTGTGTATTATCCCTGTACTGTGACATCACTATGTATTATCTCTGTAGTGTGACATCACTGTGTGTATTATCCTGTACTGTGACATCATTGTGTGTATTATCTCTGTACTGTGACATCACTGTGTGTATTATCCCTGTACTGTGACATCACTGTGTGTATTATCCTGTACTGTGACATCACTGTGTGTATTATCTCTGTACTGTGACATCACTGTGTGTATTATCTCTGTACTGTGACATCACTGTGTGTATTATCCTGTACTGTGACATCACTGTGTGTATTGTCTCTGTACTGTGACATCACTGTGTGTATTATCCCTGTACTGTGACATCACTGTGTGTATTATCTCTGTACTGTGACATCACTGTGTGTATTATCCTGTACTGTGACATCACTGTGTGTATTATCTCTGTACTGTGACATCACTATGTGTATTATCTCTGTACTGTGACATCACTGTGTATTATCCTGTGCTGTGACATCACTGTGTGTATTATCCTGTACTGTGACATCACTATGTGTATTATCCTGTACTGTGACATCACTGTGTGTATTATCCTGTACTGTGACATCACTGTGTGTATTATCTCTGTACTGTGACATCACTGTGTGTATTATCTCTGTACTGTGACATCACTGTGTGTATTATCTCTGTACTGTGACATCACTGTGTGTATTATCCCTGTACTGTGACATCACTGTGTGTATTATCTCTGTACTGTGACATCACTGTGTGTATTATCCTGTACTGTGACATCACTGTGTGTATTATCCCTGTACTGTGACATCACTGTGTGTATTATCTCTGTACTGTGACATCACTGTGTGTATTATCCTGTACTGTGATATCACTGTGTGTATTATCCCTGTAATGTGACATCACTGTGTGTATTATCCCTGTACTGTGACATCACTGTGTGTATTATCCTGTACTGTGATATCACTGTGTGTATTATCTCTGTACTGTGACATCACTGTGTGTATTATCCTGTACTGTGACATCACTGTGTGTATTATCCTGTACTGTGACATCACTGTGTGTATTATCTCTGTACTGTGACATCACTGTGTGTATTATCCTGTACTGTGATATCACTGTGTGTATTATCCCTGTAATGTGACATCACTGTGTGTATTATCCCTGTACTGTGACATCACTGTGTGTATTATCCTGTACTGTGATATCACTGTGTGTATTATCCTGTACTGTGACATCACTGTGTGTATTATCCGTGTACTGTGACATCACTGTGTGTATTATCCCTGTACTGTGACATCACTGTGTGTATTATCTCTGTACTGTGACATCACTGTGTGTATTATCTCTGTACTGTGACATCACTGTGTGTATTATCCTGTACTGTGATATCACTGTGTGTATTATCCCTGTAATGTGACATCACTGTGTGTATTATCCCTGTACTGTGACATCACTGTGTGTATTATCCTGTACTGTGATATCACTGTGTGTATTATCTCTGTACTGTGACATCACTGTGTGTATTATCCTGTACTGTGACATCACTGTGTGTATTATCCTGTACTGTGACATCACTGTGTGTATTATCTCTGTACTGTGACATCACTATGTGTATTATCCTGTACTGTGACATCACTGTGTGTGTTATCTCTGTACTGTGATATCACTGTGTGTATTATCCTGTACTGTGACATCACTGTGTGTATTATCCCTGTACTGTGACATCACTGTGTGTATTATCCTGTACTGTGACATCACTGTGTGTATTATCCTGTACTGTGACATCACTGTGTGTATTATCTCTGTACTGTGACATCACTGTGTGTATTATCCTGTACTGTGACATCACTGTGTGTATTATCCCTGTACTGTGACATCACTATGTATTATCTCTGTACTGTGACATCACTGTGTGTATTATCCTGTACTGTGACATCATTGTGTGTATTATCTCTGTACTGTGACATCACTGTGTGTATTATCCCTGTACTGTGACATCACTGTGTGTATTATCCTGTACTGTGACATCACTGTGTGTATTATCTCTGTACTGTGACATCACTGTGTGTATTATCTCTGTACTGTGACATCACTGTGTGTATTATCCTGTACTGTGACATCACTGTGTGTATTGTCTCTGTACTGTGACATCACTGTGTGTATTATCCTGTACTGTGACATCACTGTGTGTATTATCCCTGTACTGTGACATCACTGTGTGTATTATCTCTGTACTGTGACATCACTGTGTGTATTATCCTGTACTGTGACATCACTGTGTGTATTATCCTGTACTGTGACATCACTGTGTGTGTTATCTCTGTACTGTGATATCACTGTGTGTATTATCTCTGTACTGTGACATCACTGTGTGTATTATCCTGTACTGTGACATCACTGTGTGTATTATCCCTGTACTGTGACATCACTGTGTGTATTATCTCTGTACTGTGACATCACTGTGTGTATTATCCCTGTAATGTGACATCACTGTGTGTATTATCCTGTACTGTGACATCACTGTGTGTATTATCTCTGTACTGTGACATCACTGTGTGTATTATCCCTGTACTGTGACATCACTGTGTGTATTATCTCTGTACTGTGACATCACTGTGTGTATTATCCCTGTACTGTGACATCACTGTGTGTATTATCCCTGTACTGTGACATCACTGTGTGTATTATCCTGTACTGTGACATCACTGTGTGTATTATTCCTGTAATGTGACATCACTGTGTGTATTATCCTGTACTGTGACATCACTGTGTGTATTATCTCTGTACTGTGACATCACTGTGTGTATTATCTCTGTACTGTGACATCACTGTGTGTATTATCTCTGTACTGTGACATCACTGTGTATTATCCTGTACTGTTACATCACTGTGTGTATTATCCCTGTACTGTGACATCACTGTGTGTATTATCTCTGTACTGTGACATCACTGTGTGTATTATCCTGTACTGTGACATCACTGTGTGTAGTATCCTGTACTGTGACATCACTGTGTGTATTATCTCTGTACTGTGACATCACTGTGTGTATTATCCCTGTACTGTGACATCACTGTGTGTAGTATCCTGTACTGTGACATCACTGTGTGTATTATCCCTGTACTGTGACATCACTGTGTGTATTATCCCTGTACTGTGATATCACTGTGTGTATTATCCCTGTACTGTGACATCACTGTGTGTATTATCCTGTACTGTGACATCACTGTGTGTATTATCTCTGTACTGTGACATCACTGTGTGTATTATCTCTGTACTGTGACATCACTGTGTGTATTATCCTGTACTGTGACATCACTGTGTGTATTATCCCTGTGCTGTGACATCACTGTGTGTATTATCTCTGTACTGTGACATCACTGTGTGTATTATCCTGTACTGTGACATCACTGTGTGTATTATCCCTGTGCTGTGACATCACTGTGTGTATTATCTCTGTACTGTGACATCACTGTGTGTATTATCCTGTACTGTGACATCACTGTGTGTATTATCCCTGTACTGTGACATCACTATGTATTATCTCTGTACTGTGACATCACTGTGTGTATTATCCTGTACTGTGACATCATTGTGTGTATTATCTCTGTACTGTGACATCACTGTGTGTATTATCCTGTACTGTGACATCACTGTGTGTATTATCCCTGTACTGTGACATCACTGTGTGTATTATCCTGTACTGTGACATCACTGTGTGTATTATCCTGTACTGTGACATCATTGTGTGTATGATCCTGTACTGTGACATCACTGTGTGTATTATCCCTGTACTGTGACATCACTGTGTGTATTATCCCTGTACTGTGACATCACTGTGTGTATTATCCTGTACTGTGACATCATTGTGTGTATTATCTCTGTACTGTGACATCACTGTGTGTATTATCCCTGTACTGTGACATCACTGTGTGTATTATCCCTGTACTGTGACATCACTGTGTGTATTATCCTGTACTGTGACATCACTGTGTGTATTATCTCTTAACACTCTAAGGTCAGGTTCACACTAGCCCTTGAGTTCTGTTCAGGATTCACGTTCCAGAATCTGCTTAAATAAAATCTGGACTTTTCTCTCTGCATTTTCCCATCTTTTCAGGGGGCTGCATTACAGTGTTTGGGGTCTGCAGGTTTCTGTAGGTAACTGCTTTGTTTATCGCATTAGGTTTCAATTTGTGGGTTCCCCAAGTTCCCCACAGGTTCTAGAATACAATGTGAAGCGTCAGTCAGTGTAAATATCGAAGGTTCGCCATCATCACACGCTAAGTCTGATTAAGTTACATCCATGAGATTGTTTGTCTAGAGATGAGCGAACACTAAAATGTTCGAGGTTCGAAATCTTATTCGAACAGCCGCTCACTGTTCGAGTGTTCGAACGGGTTTCGAACCCCATTATAGTCTATGGGGAACAGATACTCGTTAAGGGGGAAACCCAAATCCGTCTCAGGAGAGTCACCAAGTCCACTATGACACCCCAGGAAATGAAGCCAACACCTCTGCAATGTAACTGGGCCAGCAGGGGAAGCATGTCTGGGGGCATCTAACACACCAAAGACCCTCTATTACCCCAACATCACAGCCTAACAACTACACACTTTAAACATTCCAAAAAACCTCTATCAAAGTGGGAAAATACCTGGAAACCTTCTTTACTCCCCAAATGGAGGGACACAAACCCTAATTTAAGCTTAACAAACAGTAACAACCATCCCTTTACAGTCCTATGAAAAAGTTTGGGCACCCCTATTAATCTTAATCATTTTTATTTCTAAATATTTTGGTATTTGCAACAGCCATTTCAGTTTGATATATCTAATAACTGATGGACACAGTAATACTTCAGGATTGAAATGAGGTTTATTGTACTAACAGAAAATGTGCAATATGCATTAAACCAAAATTTGACCGGTGCAAAAGTATGGGCACCTCAACAGAAAAGTGACATTAATATTTAGTAGATCCTCCTTTTGCAAAGATAACAGCCTCTAGTCGCTTCCTGTAGCTTTTAATCAGTTCCTGGATCCTGGATGAAGGTATTTTGGACAAACAATTCAAGTTCAGTTAAGTTAGATGGTCGCCGAGCATGGACAGCCCGCTTCAGATCATCCCACAGATGTTCAATGATATTCAGGTCTGGGGACTGGGATGGCCATTCCAGAACATTGTAATTGTTCCTCTGCATGAATGCCTGAGGATTTGGAGCGGTGTTTTGGATCATTGTCTTGCTGAAATATCCATCCCCGGCGTAACTTCAACTTTGTCACTGATTCTTGAACATTATTCTCAAGAATCTGCTGATACTGAGTGGAATCCTTGTGACTCTCAACTTTAACAAGATTCCCGGTGCCGGCATTGGCCACACAGCCCCAAAGCATGATGGAACCTCCACCAAATTTTACAGTGGGTAGCATGTGTTTTTCTTGGAATGCTGTTTCTTTTTGGACGCCATGCATAACGCCTTTTTGTATGACCAAACAACTCAATCTTTGTTTCATTAGTCCACAGGACCTTCTTCCAAAATGAAGCTGGCTTGTCCAAATGTGCTTTTGCATACCTCAGGCGACTCTATTTGTGGCGTGCTTGCAGAAACGGCTTCTTTCTCATCACTCTCTAATACAGCTTCTATTTGTGCAAAGTGCGCTGTATAGTTGACCGATGCACAGTGACACCATCTGCAGCAAGATGATGCTGCAGCTCTTTGGAGGTGGTCTGTGGATTGTCCTTGACTGTTCTCACCATTCTTCTTCTCTGCCTTTCTGATATTTTTCTTGGCCTGCCACTTCTGGGCTTAACAAGAACTGTCCCTGTGGTCTTCCATTTCCTTACTATGTTCCTCACAGTGGAAACTGACAGGTTAAATCTCTGAGACAACGTTTTGTATCCTTCCCCTGAACAACTATGTTGAACAATCTTTGTTTTCAGATCATTTGAGAGCGGGCTGTCCATGTTCGGCGACCATCAAACTTAACTGAACTTGAATTGTTTTGTAGAAAGAAATGGTCCAAAATACCTTCATCCAGGATCCAGGAACTGATTAAAAGCTACAGGAAGCGACTAGAGGCTGTTATCTTTGCAAAAGGAGGATCTACTAAATATTAATGTCACTTTTCTGTTGAGGTGCCCATACTTTTGCACCGGTCAAATTTTGGTTTAATGCATATTGCGCATTTTCTGTTAGTACAATAAACCTCATTTCAATCCTGAAATATTACTGTGTCCATCAGTTATTAGATATATCAAACTGAAATGGCTGTTGCAAACACCAAAATATTTAGAACTAAAAATGATTAAGATTAATAGGGGTGCCCAAACTTTTTCATAGGACTGTATATCATGTTCCCCATGACATTTCTAGCCTCCTTAGAAAAATTCTCCCATCGAGGCCACGTTCCTCAATGGGGGAGATAATTTGTAAATGTATAGTTGGAGGACAAACTGAGTGTGGTTTGCAACTCATTTGTAAAGCAAGCACTGGGCTCAGTGGGTGACAGCAAGCGCAGGATAATCGTCATCTGGCATTGCGGCCACTGCCTTTCCCACTGTTGACAGTGTTGGCGCTGCAGTCCAGACCAGCAGCCAGGTCACCTCCAAATCTAACTCTGACACTTTGGGGAGTTCACCCTCATCCTCCCCTTTTCCTGCCATTTCTCCTTTTGCCCGCGCCATCATTCGCCTCTTCCCAGCAACTCCCCATCTCCCAGGCCTTTCATTTCATGCTAAAGTACAGCGCTACCCACCCACATGCCCAAGGCTTCAACGGCCTCATCTCAAGAAATCTGGCCCAGGAGATGTTGGAGTCCCGGCTTGTGGACACTCTGCCCTTGTTGGGCCTGCTGGCTACTGCGCCACCTCACTGTGCCGTCCACACCAGCACTTTTCCCCAAACATGAGGCGGTCCCTAAGTTCAGCGCTTTGCACAAAGTTCCACTTGACCACCTACGCATGGACAAGTGCATGCGGACAGGGACGCTACCTTTCAATCTTGGCACACTGGTTGAATGTAGTTGAGGCGGGGACCGGGTCGCAAATTGTGCTGGACTGCCTTGTCTCCTCGCCCAACATTCCTGGGAGGAGGGCTGAAACACCACCCTCCTCCTCCTCCTCCTCCTCTGCCGTTAAATGGACCCCAGCTACGAGCTGGAAATGCTGCAACACTGGTGTGGGGAGACGTCAGCAGGCCGGGCTGAAGCTCATCAGCTTGGAGGACAGACAGCACACTGCCTCCGAGGTCAGGGATGCCATCCTGGATGAGATGGCAATTTGTTTATCCCCGCTGCCCCTGGGGCCAGGCTTTTTTGTCTTGTTGGAGGGCTCAGGAGCTTGCCAGCCTCCAACACGTTCCATGCCTGGCCCACGTGTTGAATGTAGTGGTGCAATGGTTTTTAAAATCATACCACAAATTAGCGGAGCTAAGGGTGAAAGTGCGGCGCTTGGCCACCCACTTTCGCAAGTCTACACTAGCCACTGCTAGCCTCAAAACACTCCAGCAAGGCCTATATCTGTCCAAACACCGGCTGTTGTCCATCGTCCACACACGCTGAAACCCTACATACCATATCTTGACCAGGGTGTGTGAGCTGCACAGACCTTTGATGGAGTTCCATCTACAAAACCCAAGGGTTCCTCAAAGTCAAGCTCCCTCAGTTTCTGCACCATGAGTTTCCATGGGTGGCAGAGTTATGGCTAGAGGCAGAGGCATGGATAGGGGTGATGTCTAGGGACAAAAGCAGTGTGGATGTGGAGGCAAGCCAGGCCTAAGCCAGCAAGGCCCAAGATGCTCTCTTTTCTAGCCTCCTTAGAAAAATTCTCCCATCGAGGCCACGTTCCTCAATGGGGGAGATAATTTGTAAATGTATAGTTGGAGGACAAACTGAGTGTGGTTTGCACACTTTGCAATGCTAAACTGAGTAGGAGCTTTAAAAAGAGCAACATTACCACCTCTGTCATGTGCCGTCATTTGTAAAGCAAGCCCTGGGCTCAGTGGGTGACAGCAAGCGCAGGATATTCGTCATCTGGCGTTGCGGCCACTGCCTCTCCCACCATTGACAGTGTTGGCGCTGCAGTCCAGACCACCATCCAGGTCACCTCCAAATCTAACTCTGACACTTTGGGGAGTTCACCCTCATCCTCCCCTTTTCCTGCCACTTCTCCTTTTGCCCGCGCCATCATGCGCCTCTTTCCAGCAACTCCCCATCTCCCAGGCCTTTCATTTCAGGCTAAAGTACAGCGCAACCCACCCACATGCCCAAGGCTTCAACAGCCTCATCTTCAAACTTCTGGCCCAGGAGATGTTAGGGTCCCGGCTTGTGGACACTCTGCCCTTGTTGGGCCTGCTGGCTACTGCGCCACCTCACTGTGCCATCCACACCAGCACTTTTCCCCAAACATGAGGTGGTCCCTAAGTTCAGCGCTTTGCACAAAGTTCCACTTGACCACCTACGCATGGACAAGTGCATGCGGACAGGGACGCTACCTTTCAATCTTGGCACACTAGTTGAATGTAGTTGAGGGGGGGACCGGGTCGCAAAATGTGGTGGCCTCCCCACACAACATTCCTGGGAGGAGGGCTGAAACACCACCCTCCTCCTCCTCTGCTGTTAGATTGACCCCAGCTACGAGCTGGAAACGCTGCAACACTGGTGTGGGGAGACGTCAGCAGGCTGTGCTGAAGCTCATCAGCTTTGGGACCAGACAGCACACTGCCTACAAAGTGAGTCATGCCATCCTCGATGAGACGGCAATGTGGTTTTTGCCACTGCACCTGGGCCCAGGCATGTTGTCATGTGTGATAATGGCCGGAACCTGGGATCGGCTCTGTAGCTTGGCATCCTGCAACATGTTCCATGCCTGGGCCACGTTTTTAAATCAGTGCTGCAACGGTTTTTAAAAAAGTACCCCAATGTTCCTGAGCTACTGGTGAAAGTGCGGCGCTTGTGCGGATAGTTTCACAAGTCTATAGTTGCCGCTGCTAGCCTCTATGCACTCCTAGAACGCCGGTATCTGCCCGAACAACGGCTGTTGTGCGACGTCTCCACACACTGGAACTAAACATATCATCTCTTGAGCAGAGTGTGTGAGCAGCACAGACCTCTGATGGAGTTCCAACTCCAAAACCCTCGGGTTCGTCAAAGTCAACTCCCTCAGTTGCTCAACCATGAGTGGCCATGGGTGGCAGACTTATGTGAAATCCTATCCCATCCATTGCAGTGGACATGAAACATTAGCATGCGCTCATCACAACTCCGGATATGGCAGCTGCGTTCAGCAGGGTACAACACAGACCAGGCCCGAGCACCAGGAACAGGTGTTAGAAATACTGCAGCATCCGCCATTTCCTTCCAATTTTGTGGTTGTGGACCCGCCACTGACGTTTCTGGACCTCAGTGGGGATGATGAGACACAGTTGCCATCAGGGCAAGCTGTGGTCATGTGCGGTTTGCAGTAAGGGGCCAGTGCGCAATTGGAAGAGGAGTTGGTGGACGACGAGGCCACCAACCCCACATGGAAAGGGGTGATGTCTAGGGGCGAAAGCAGTGTAGATGTGGAGGGAAGCTAAATCAACAAAAAAGCTGGGTAGAAGCAAAGGCATAAACTGGGTTGATGTCTAGGGGCGAAAGCAGTGTAGATGTGGAGGGAAACTAAACAGCAAAAACGGTGGGTAGAGGCAAAGGCATGCAAAACTATACCCTGTTGCAAGTCTTATTCCTAGGTCTGGGACATGTTAATGGTCCCCCTGGCCAAATTGCCACCACTCAGGGGCCTACTGTCACCAGGAGGGACATGTTAATGGCCCCTTGGCCAAATTACCACCACTCAGGGGCCTAGTGTCACCAGGAGGGACAAGTATAGGCGCATGTTGTGGGAATACCTGGCCGACCCCAGCTCTGTCTTCTCTGATCCCTCTGTGCTCTACAGAATACACTTATTTTCTCATATTTTTTTCTGCAATACACACCTCTTGTGAAGTTCCTTTGGGATCTCAGAGGAGGTGGCCTCAGTGCTGAGAAACACATCTGAGTCCCCTTGGAAATATGCATTAAGAGAACCCTGGAGCAACCAAGTGTAGTCAGCTACCATAGCATCGAGCCTGGCTAAATGCAGAGAAAGAAGTTGGACCACTTCCACAGATGGTAACTTCAGTGCTGCAGTTGTCAATGGACAGTGTAACGGGATTAGCTGATGGATCGCTGTCTTGGCCACTTTTCGGCACAAAATGAAAGTGCAATCCAGCCAAGTATGGTGCAATGATATGATGCAAGGACACCTACATATCTGTCTGTGACACATTGGGGAGTTCACCCTCATCCGCCCTTTTGGCCTGCAACATCATGCGCCTCTTCCCAGCCACTCCCCATCTCCCAGGCATTTCATTGCAGGCAGAAGTACAGAGCAAGCCACCCACATGCCCAAGCCTTTAACAGCCTCATCAAAAAACTGCTGGCCCTTTAGATGTTGGCATTTAGGCTTCTGGATACCCATGCCTTCCGTCAGCAGATGGCAGCTGGGGAACCTCCCTATGCTGGGCCTAGCCGTTACTACTTCTCTTGGTGTGCTGTCCCTGCCTTGCGCCTGCATGTGTCCCATAACATCAGTCGGGCCCAGAGCTCCGCGCTTTGCTGCAAGGTCCACTTGACCACCGACACATGGACAAGCGCCTGTGGTCAGGGATGCTGCTTATCTTTAATGACAGTCAGGGTGAATGTGGTGGAGTCTGGTCCCGGGGTGCAAACTGGGGTGGCCTATCTCCTCTCCCAGGCCAAAATTCATGGCAGGAGTAGACTGAAACCCTACTACTCTGCAACCTCCACCCCAGCTACTAGCGGCAAACGCTGTAACACTGGCGTGGGGAGATGTCAGCAGGCCGTGCTGAAGCTGATCAGCTTGGAGGACAGACAGCACAGTGCCTCCGAGGTCAGGGATGCCATCCTGGCTGAGATGGCAATGTGTTTTTCCCTGCTGCATCTGCATTTTTGCGTCTGTGATAATGGCTGGAACCTGGTAGCACATGTGGAGCTTGCCAGACTCAAACACGGTCCACACATGGTTCACGTTTTCAACTTGTTGGTGCAATGGCTCTTTGAAACCTACACCATTGTGCCTGATATACAGGTCAAAGTGCGGCCATTTTTGTAAGTGAGAACTAGCCTCTGCTAGGCAGAAAACATTCAGAGCACACTCCTCTCATCTTCGCACCGTTGGCTGGCGGAGGAAGACGAGAGGGATGGAGGGCATCTGATGTCCCTGTCCCACACGAGGCTAGAGGGTGCACTTCAGTGCATCCCATTGCTTCACCACAAATGGTGTGAAGGGGAGTGGAAAATGGAGGAAATGGAGAGTGACCTTTACAGTTGGGGCCAGCAAAGTCATGCCAAGTAACACACTGGCACACATGGCTGACTTCATCTTGGGTTGCTTTTCAAGAGTCTAACGCATATTTCACATAATGGAGAGCAAATAATACTGGATTTTTGCAAGCCTCGAACCCCGATACAGGTCTAATGTCTGTTCCTTTGTTATATTAGGAGAGAGGAAAAAAAAAATTGCAAAAATAATTGGCACAAGCAACTGGTGCAGAATATGATGGGAATGTTTCCGTAAACCCTCTTGGGCATCAGAGAGGAGATCTCCTCCATGAGGCTCACAACTTCCATCCGCTGCACAACCACCAGGGGAACACTGTACAAGGTCTGGTACACGTTAATGTCCCCCCCCCCCTCTGCCCAAACTACTGCCAGTTAGGGGCCTAGTGTCATCATGAGGGAAAAGTATAGGTACATGTTGCGAGAGTACCTGGCCAACCACAGACCTGTCCTCTCCGATCCCTCTACGAATTACACTAATTGGGTGTATAATTTGGACCTGTATCCCTTGGGTTGAGCGTACATAGCCTGACAATTAGTGTGTATCCCACTTAGGTTTTGTGGGGACACACCGTGGAATGCTGGGTTGAGCGTACATAGTCTGACAATTAATGTGTATCGCACTTAGTGTTGGTGGGGTTACACACCGTCACAACCTGGCTAAAGCTTCTATAGCCTGACAATTAGAATGTATGTATGCCAAGGTTTTGGGGGGGTTACACACTGTCACAACCTTACTGAAGCTTCATTAGCCTGAGAATTAAAATGTATGTATGCATCCCCAAATAATTTGGGTAATTAACACTGACAACCCAGGTGAATATTCCAGTGTATACAAGTTAGGTGTGGGGGTGTGTGGGGGCACACTGTCATACCCTATATACCCTTAATCCACATTCAAATCAAATCAAATCAAACACGCTTTATTGGCACGTCCGAATAGATATTTGGCATTGTCAAAGCTAGTAGAGTGTGTGTGTGTGTGTGTGTGTGGGGAGTTGGATTCGGGTGGGTGAGTGGTGGGGGTGGGAGCTTTGGGGTATAACAGTTCGTGGAGTCTCATCTTCCTCTTCGTTGGTGACCGCTATATGGGGAGGTGGGGTGGGGTGGGGCGGGTGTATTGGGATAGATATAACAGTCCGTGGAGTCTCATTCTATGGGCTGAGCATTTCAGTGTATGCCAGTTAGTTCCGGGGGGGGGGGGGGGGGTACACTGTTAGGACGTGGATTAAGGGTATATAGGGTATGAGGGAATACACTTTCAGTGTATCCCACTTAGTATTATCCCCACCGCAGAGAGCTGGGTAGCGCTGATGCAGCCTGGGAATCCCACGTTAGCGTTAGTGGGTAGACACTGTGACATTGTTTTTTTGATTCTCCCTTCAATGTAGCTCTTACAAGAGCTGTTGGTTGTCTTCTCCTTCCTATCCTAGCCTGTCCCTGCCTACCCAGAATCTAATCCCTATCTAAATTGACGGAAACCTCCGTCTGTGACCAAGTGTAAGCTCAGAATGACGCGAAGCTGGGCGGCGCTGTTCTTAGGAATCAGAGGTCACATGTTTTCGGCAGCCAATGGGTTTTTCCTAATTTTTTTCAATGCCCCCGTTGTCGTAGTTCCTGTCCCACCTACCCTGCGCTGTTATTGGTGCAAAAAAGGCGCCAGGGAAGGTGGGAGGGGAATCGAGTTTTTAGTCAGTTTACCAAGCGGTGTTCGATTCGATTCGAACATGGCGAACAGCGTGATATCCGATCGAACATGTGTTCAATAGAACACTGTTCGCTCATCTCTATGTTTGTCCTATCAGGTTCTTCATAGACCAGGTTTCAGGTGAGAGATTGGATCTGTCTGTCAGTGGTCTGGAGAGATCCCCGTTAACCCCTTCCTGCTACAGTTTTCACATTTTGATTTACGTTCTTGACGTTCTGCATTCAAAGTGCCATAACTTTATTTTTTTTTCTGTTCTCGGAGCCATAGAATCACTTATATTTTGGAATGGCGCCATTTAATATTCCGCACAATGTACTGGGAAGCTGGAAAAAAAATTCAGAATAGGAGAAAAACTGTGTTACGGACTTTGTTTATATGGCGTTCACTGTGTAGCCAAAATGGCGTCACCTGTACTCTACATTCTACAGGACGGTAGGAATGTATATAGTGTTTTTTTTAATTATGTTTTAACCCCTTAAAATTAAAAACTTAAAATTTCTTGGAGTCTAAAATTCGAAAAACATAAAATGTGCGCAGTTTATAGCGCAATGCCGTGAGACATTGCTATAACACACTAGTGTAACATACGCCATCTGCAAAGAGGAAGAAGGAAGAGGAAACGTGTCTGATGAGTTAAGAAAATGTATCAGTTGCTCAATTTTGCTACATTTGGCTCAATGGCGCAGATTCGTGGTGTGTCAGATTTCGCACCTTAAAGTGGCCTACACGTCCTACACCACACGCGCCCGAATACTGCCTTGGTAAATCTGTCCCGACGTGCTTAGTCCTCGCTGCGCCCAGTAATGTAATACTTGTTATTTTCTCATCTTTCTCTCCCGCTCAGGATTTCCTGACTCCTGAACTTAACATATTTTTCCAAAAATCTGTGAATATTGAGATTGTCACTTGCGGTTCCAAGTTCCGTTCTATTTGTAGATGACATCTGTGTGGCGGCTCCTGCCATGTTGATACATATGGCTGAGGACTCGCTCACATTACGGATGCCGCTCTGTTCATATTCATAAAAGGATGATCTGTTCTGTCGGAATCGCTTCCGACTCTGCTGGAGAAATCTTCACCATCCAGAGGAAACTCCAAAGAGAGCTGGAAGTACCGAAAAATGAAGCAGGGTGAATAACAAGCAGGGGGTAGAGGGACCCTCCAGTCAGTATGGTGACGGACAACTCGTACCAGCTTAAGATGGGTCTGGATGGCTCTTGATTCTCGAAAGCAAAAATATCACAGGTAATGGAAACTCGAATTTTTGGGAAAGATGTTGATCCAAGGTTTAGTCCATTTGCCATATTTCGAGTTGGGAAGGATCAACTTGATAGGTTTCTAGGTTGGACTGGATGGACTTGTGTCTTTATCCAACCTTATCAACTACATTGATATCTTACTACTACTGTTTCCACCATCTAATAGATCTGTCCCTGATATATCCATTGCAGTCTCAGGCCTTACTATAACTCCTAGGCAGCAGGCCTGCTATCTCGGGGTCATGTTTGACGCAGACCTTTCCTTCACCCCTCATATTGAATCACTCACACGTTCATGTCACCTCCACCTCAAAAACATCTCCAGAATACACCCTTTCCTTACCAGAGATACACTAAAGACACTTATTGTCTCTCTGATTCATTCTGGCCTTGATTACTGTAACTCCTTACTAATCCGTCTTCCCCTCACTAAACTCTCGCCTCTACAATCTATTCTGAATGCAGCGGCCAGGCTCATCTATCAGGCTAGACGTTACAGCGATGCCTCTGGTCTGTGCCGGTCACTACAGCGATGCCTCTGGTCTGTGCCGGTCACTACAGCGATGCCTCCGGTCTGTGCCGGTCACTACAGCGATGCCTCTGGTCTGTGCCGGTCACTACAGCGATGCCTCCGGTCTGTGCCGGTCACTACAGCGAGGCCTCGGGTCTGTGCCGGTCACTACAGCGATGCCTCTGGTCTGTGCCGGTCACTACAGCGATGCCTCCGGTCTGTGCCGGTCACTACAGCGAGGCCTCGGGTCTGTGCCGGTCACTACAGCGAGGCCTCGGGTCTGTGCCGGTCACTACAGCGATGCCTCTGGTCTGTGCCGGTCACTACAGCGATGCCTCCGGTCTGTGCCGGTCACTACAGCGATGCCTCCGGTCTGTGCCGGTCACTACAGCGAGGCCTCGGGTCTGTGCCGGTCACTACACTGGCTGCCTATTCATTATAGAATAACATATAAAGTTCTCCCCCTCCCCACAAGGCTCTCCATAATGCCGCACCTCCCTACATTTCCTCCCTCATCTCTGTCTACCGCCCAACCCGTGTTCTCCGCTCACTCAATGACCTAACACTTACATCCTCTATTATCAGAACCTCCCCCGCTCGTATACAAGACTTCTCCCGAGCTGCACCACTTCTCTGGAATGCTCTACCCCGGACAATAAGATTAACTCCCAATTACTACAGTTTCAAACGCAAACTAAAGACGCATCTTATCAGACAGGCCGATCACAATGTCTAACGTAAACCCTTAACCCTCCTCTGTCCCCGCTCCCACATTACCCCACATGATATGATGTCATCTCAGGGTAACTTTATCTGTCCAAGCTCCATCCACATGTTACAGGACACGACTGGTGACGGCTCATACAGTATTATTTGTGTAATGACACCTCTATTACAGAAGTGTCTGACCCCTGTATAAGCAATGCCGCCCCTGCTACCTCTTGTGTCACCTCCTCTACCTCATAGATTGTAAGCTCTTGTGAGCAGGGCCCTCAGTCCCATTGTGTGAAATGACTTTCTTTGTTATGTATCTGTCTGTACTTGAACCCTACAAATTGTACAGTGCTGCGGAATATGTTGGCGCTATAGAAATAATATTTTTTTTATTATTATTATTATTATTGTTATTATTGTTATTATTGTTATTATTATGTTACTATGTAATTAAGCCATGCTAAAACAATGGAAAAAAATTCTAGATAAGGGCCCCTACATAAAAAAAAAAAAAAAAAAAAAATGGAAACGCCGTCCTTCTGTTCCGTATCCTTTGTTGGAGAGAAGATTATAATGACTATTGGTCATGGTTGGTCATGTTGATGTGTCTATAGATAACGACTCACTTCTCAAGGCCATATCATGCATTTAGAATGATGATAGGGTCAATGGTGGTGGCCTCAACATGGTGGCACCTAAGAGAGTTCGGTGCTTAGTTGGCTCTTATTAAAGCTGGGATAAGTCTTGAGAAAGTTGTTCTTCCTTTACATACTACTAGCCTCTGCCCACGACTTCGTCTGCGGGTTGTTGGCGTGTATGATGCGCCTAAATTTGGCAAATTGCTGCTGTTGATGGTTTACATGCTCAGGCGTTTCGGCAGCTCTCAAGCTGTCCTGCTGCTGAACTTATTTATTGCACTGTGCCTGTGATTGTTGTGGCTTCTCAGCAGCTCGCTGGGACGCCATATAATGAGCGTGTTGTTGGCGTTGATGATCCGCCTGCTCTGGCATTTCGGCAGCTCTGGAGTTGACCTGGCACTGAGGTTGTTCCTCGCACCGTGTCCGTGATTGTTGCGGCATCTCAGTAGCTCACTGAGACACCATATAATGAGCATATTCAGCAAATTGCTGAAGTTGATGGTTTGGCTGTTCCGGTGTTTAGGCAGCCCTTAAGCTGTCCTGCTGCTGAACTTGTTCTTCACACCGTGCCTGTGATTGTTCTGACATCTCAGCAGTTCGCTGGGACGCCATATAATCAACGTGTTGTGGGCGTTGATGATCCACCTTCTCGGGCAATTCGGCAGCTTTCAAGTTGCCCTGGCACTGAAGTTGTTGTTCGCACTGTGCCTGTGATTGTTCTGGCATCTCAACAAAAGTCTGTGAGTTCTGGCTCCTTCATAGCTCTCATTGTTTGCGACAAATTAGATTTTCTTTTTCCCGGCATGTTTAAAATTGAGCAACTGCCAATATCGATTAAAGGTGTTTGCCAGAGGTCAAGTTTGTCTGCAGTGCCTGAAGCAGATCAGATAATATGCAGATGCATGAACAGTGAGGGTTAGTGAGTGTTTACACAAAGAGATAACAGCCCTGGCTTTCTCAGTAGCTGAGATAAGAGCAGTGTAATATAGTATGTGAACATAAATTCATAATAGTCGTGAAGCCATGTCATTTACCAGGATAAAAAGTAGCTGATTGTTTTTTAGAAACTTTCTTTACACTTATATTTCCCATGAGTAAGGAGACTGCGGACACAAGTCTCATCACCTATGACCAGAGATAACGCTTAGCAAATTTATTTGGCACTCGGGTTGAGCCGATCTCGAGATTTCAGGATAGTTTTTAAAATCCAATTTTCAAACATTTTCCAGTCGATTGTGAAATTTGCTTGATTGCCGATTGGGATCTGATCTTTCCCGATCTTCCTGAGCTCAACCCTATTTGGCATCAATCATATTTGGTCCAATTTTCCCAAAAATGTTGGCTGAAAGGTGGGGCTTCTATAAATGGGAGGAGCTTAGTAAGTAGGAGGAGCCTCATGATTTTTCCATCTTCTTATCACACTTTTTGGACCATCTTCCATAACAGCTTTAAGTCACTGAAGTTGCGTTACACTTTGTTAGATGTTTACTTTTACATTTGACATTGTTTCCTCGTTTCCTGTAAATAATTTTCACCTTCCGATATCCATCAGACACTGGAGACTAGATTACCACCAAGCCTTGAAAAAAGAAGATCAATTGACCGGAATTCCCTTGACGTTGGCAGAGGTGAGGACGCAGGAGCGTAAATGAAGTGTGAGGCGGTAAATGAACTGTACGAGACCGAAGGAGAGACGAGAAGCAATTAACAAATCCATCAAAATAGAACGTCAAGCTTCATTAATGGTAAGCATGTTGGTGCAGAAATTATCATAAATTATCACCAGTGTTCCAAACAAATAGTCCATCGGTCTCAGCGAGAGTGACAACGTGATGGCAAGGAAGGCCATGAGATAGGCGGTGAGGTCATGACAACACTTCCTGTTCCGGGTTCTTTCAAGCTGAGTTTGTCATAGGAACATAATATGTATCCATATCTATGATGACATCATCAGTGACAACATAATTGGTTTGATTAGAGACATTCATGTGTGTACAAACTTAACAAATGATCCCAAATCCATAAGATGGCACAATACAAATGAGATGGGCAAGAGTGACCGCACTTCTTCAAGATTCTGGTTGTGTTACAGAAGGTAGATGAACGTCACATACGCACGACCGTGTATAAATGGCAGCGTTACCGGCAAATGACACAAGGTAGACTAAATATACCCAGGTAAGTAGTGGGAATTCCCACGAACAGGCCAGAGACACGCTCATCGGTAGTGAAAGATGTTCAGGAGATGTCAGATAGATAGTTTATTGCAAAACAGATGACGCGTTTCGGGGTAATGGAGTCACGCAGAACGCTCCGCCCCTTCATCAGATCTAAAAAGACAGAAATTACACTAATGACTGCATGAGTCCAAAACACATGGAACAGAAAAAAATCTTAAAAATCTAGGTTGACATTAAAATGCCACTTTCTATACAATGTAACCTTTTGAATGTTATAAGAGCTTTCAACAAAGTGTATCTTATCTATTGTGTAATATTGGGCATAATATAATGCTACAGTGTTAATACAATGTTATCAGAAGTGATATTTCAGGCATGGAAACATAATGTTCAAGAAAGCAAGGAGGCAGACACATAGATGGGTAGAAGTATGGTAATTACCTTTGTTCTCGCGGCTGAATAGCATGCAGTACAAGGCAAAAAACCATGCGTTAGCGCGGTCCTCGTGTCAAGCCTCGCTACCACATTGAGGTTGGCTCATTACGTGTGCGTGGTGAGCGTGCAGGAGAGAAATCCAATACTCAGCGGTCGGGAGGATCGTCCCGGACCACTGTAGAGTTAAAGCGTGACTCCATTACCCCGAAATGCGTTATCTGTTTTGCAATAAACTATCCGTTGATTAAATCTGACATCTACTGAACATCTTTTACCACCGAGTGAGCGCGTCACTGGCCTGCTTGTTGGAATTTCCACTACCTACCTGGGCAAATCCATAGGATAGGCGATAACTTGTAGAGTGTGACCAATCAGAATCTGGTTCTCCAGAGAACAAGGTAGTTTAGTCCCTCATTCTGAATGGCGCAGTGGTTGGTCCAGCTGTACTAAATTCAATGGGAGTACCAGAGATGGTCAAGTGCTGTCTCCAGCATTCCCTTTGAAATTAATTGAGTAGTGGGTGCAATAACCTGACCACCATTCCTAAATTCCTGTGTTCTCCTAGTAAGTGGTAATCTGAGTGGTTGGACCCCCACCTGTCTGTAAGTTTTTCCCATATCTTATAGATGCCAATGGTTAAGAATTACAATGTATCATGCACAACTTTTGACAGGCTGCAGGTCATCCCCCGAACACTGGGTGACTGTAGATATAGGATAGACATCTTGTGACACAATATCATGAAATCGTGTTGTTTTGAAAAGCTGGTCATCTGAGGACACAAATGTGGACATGTCCACCCAAGTGGAAAGATAAGCAAGGACACCTCTGTGTGCCATCTGGCCACTTCTTCACCTTTTGGACATCTTGTGTTCTGTCCTTTTCTTTATGTTCCGAAATTTCTCAGTAAACTAAAATCTAATCCTCAAACTTTTGGAAGAAAAAAAAAAAACCCTGAAATGAGCTGTCAGCGTTGTGATACATCGGCCCGGGATGGTTCTCTTTGGGATACGTTAGCAGAGTGAAGGTTCAGATGAAGTGTATTGGAAGAGAGGAGTTGTATCCTCATCTATCACCGGCGATGGAGCCGTCTCCGCAGCTAGTGCAGCGCTCAAACCATGGAATCAACAAGCTGACATGCGGTCAGAGCGTTTACTGAAATTATAGGAATTTATTCTTAATAAAATGACTCACGGAGTGTCAGGAGATGTGAGATCAGACTCGACGAGAGAAGATGGAAGAAGAAACTAGTAACCAAGAGGAGCTGAAAACTTCTGAAACTGATATCATATGGAAGAAGACGTCAACTAGGTGTAACGTATTCCTGTAACTATGTATCACCCATGCAGCCAATCACAGGCCTCAGCCGTGGCCTGTGACATCACTGAGAGAGTAGGAAGACACTATGGACACTCCGAGAAGAAGACAGGAAGCCACAGCGGAACATAGTAGAGGTGAATATAAGGGTTTATTCTATTTTATACCCCCTCTCTCTCTCTTTTCCCATTTTTTTGTGGTAAAATTAGGGGCCTTGGCTTATATTCGGGTCGGCTTATACTCGAGTATATACAGTAATGAAATCCTGAAGGTCACAGGTAGCAGAGGTATATACATAGTGGAAGCCAGAAGGCCAGAAATAGCAGAGATATTGCAGAAGGACTTATGTGACCACACAGGGATACACGGCAGAAGGACTACTGTGTGTACGGATCTACAGACTGAAACATAGGTCAGACATACAGACAGGACAACACTCATCCAAACAGAAGATCATGAAACAGACAACTGAACATTGCTCAGGCAGATGGGGACAGGCAGGAGGAAGCTTAGCAGGTGAATGACAAAAGGTGAGGACTTCCACCTCCTCCACTTACATGTTCAGACAAACACAAAACTTTTTGGAAATTCAGGTAGAATCCAGTTCGATCTCACCCTGTTCACTCATCTTTAGACTGGAACCTCTAAGATGAGAGCAGCGTTGTAGACCAAAATATATTGGCTGAATGCACTCACTTCGGTAGGAAAGGTCGGTCATCTCACGTGTATGGTGGTGGCCAGTAGATAATGAAGCATATTGGACTTCAACTCTTCCGATCCCTTTGTTTTAGGGGTGACAGGTTACTTCCAGGCGTGGCGGGCAGCTTATTTCTATCTCACTACCGAGATGAGAGAACCAATTCATAACCAACCTGTTTTTTTCCCTAAAATTTGGGGTTTGGCTGAACTTGAAACTTATTTAGTTTTGCTCCAACAAATCGGTAAAATATTCAGCACTGTCTTCAGGCCTCAGAGTATAATAATATGAGACTCCATGGGGGTGTAGAAAATAAAAAGAACATATATACTGAGTGTCCTCCAGGGCGCTCCCTGACGTTTTCAGACCCAGGTCACTGCTGAGGCCTGAGATTTTGGTTGCATGAGGATTGCTGACGTCATGACTCCTTTACTATACAGCATACATCAAAATGTCATCTCAACGTCCCCCACTGGACTGCTTAGGCCTCAGCGGTGACCTTGGGCCTAACACATTAGGCCGGGAGCTGGAAGACAAGAAGGATGTCTGGAGAAGAAGATTGGAGGCAAGTGCAGCCCAGGACGTTGTGTAGAAGTTTTTTGCTCCGTGGCCTGTTTAGGGAACTCTGGGGCCACAATAGCACTTCCAAAATGAATTCCTGGTGAAACTTACAAATATTCACCAAACAAATCTCTAGTGACTAATAAGAACACTTGCATCAGATAATTCGTAATGGATACACAGACCCGAAAGACCCCGAAGACATTCAGATTCCTCTTGCGCGGGAAGCCTCAGACTTCGCATAGCATCCAATATTTTTTGCATCTTCTTGGCCTCTGGCTACTCTCTTCTTTATGCCGGTTCCACCTCACTATGGAGGATTGTGATTGGGTCTCATCAGTCATGTGGGTGTGTGCCGATGTCATGACGCTTCAATAATACAGCATAGCATCTTGTTGAGGACCACAGAAGCCCAATCAAAGCTCTTGGTGGTGACCGCAGGCTGATGACATCAGGGAGAGAAGCAAAACACTCCAAGGACATCTGGAGAAGAAGAAGGGGAGTATGAGTGTTTTTTTTTCTTTGCACCTCTCCTGGGTCTCCGATTAGTATATAATATAATAAAAGCATTTCTGGTCCAAATTTTATCTTCCTGGAAAACCTTACGAATGGTGACATTCAGCGGGTGACAATGTGTTATGTGACTGATGGAACTTTCCGCCTGTCAGAAATGTTTTATACGTTCATCTCTCGTAATAATCATTGTTGTTATTATTTTAGCGTGCAAGAGATATCACTAGAGAGGCGGTCGCATATTTTACTCTATAAAGATCAGGACAGGGTCAAATGTAACCTTTATGGAAGACTGTGCATGTGTCGTATACGTTTTTGGTGTGACTATTTTGGTGATGCGACGTGGAGGATGGTAAACATCTGGTCACTGCGCCAATAACTTCCTGGTTATGCTCAGAGGGGTATTACATAGGAATACCCCTGGGATTAGGCTCATATGGGTATTACATAGGAATACCCTGAGATTAGGCTCATATGGGTATTACATAAGAATACCCCTCAGATTAGGCTCATATGGGTATTACATAGGAATACCCTGAGTTTAGGCTCAGGGGGTATTACATAAAAATACCCCTGGGATTAGGTTTAGAGGGGTATTACAGAAGAATAACCCTAGGATTAGGTTTAGAGGGGTATTACAGAAGAATACCCCAGGGATTAGGTTTAGATAGGGTATTATAGAAGAATACCCCTGGGATTAGGTTTAGAGGGGTATTACAGAGGAATACCCCTGGGATTAAGTTTAGAGGGGTATTACATAAAAATACCCCTGGGATTAGGTTTAGAGGGGTATTTCAGAAGAATACCCCTGGGATCAGGTTTAGAGGGGTATTACAGAAGAAGACCCCTGAGATTAGGCTCAGGGGGTATTACATTATCCCTCTATGTGACAATCAAAGAGCAAAAGTACAGTATACGTTCTGATAGATGGGAGAGGAGGTAACATGGGCCGAAGTCCTCACTATCCCTCCCACTGGGGTCACATCCAGGTTATGCACAGACAATGATGATCCAGGATCCATTAGGTCTATGAAGATGAGCTTGGATTCATTTTAAAGATGAGAATATAATCTTACCAAGACCACCATGATAGTCCTTACAGATCCAGAGAAATTCACTGTTAAAAACACAGTCAGGAATTGAGATCTGTTTGGGATCTCCGTACTGAACTTCGTTTTCTTCGTTTTCACTCCAGATCTGTAAGGACTATGATGGTGGTCTTGGTAAGATGAGATTCTCATCCTTAAAATGAATCTGAGCTCATCTTCATAGACCTAATGGATCCTGGATCCATGGATCATCATTGTCTGTGCATAACCTGGATGTGACCTCAGTGGGAGGGAATCCGAGCTCATCTTCATAGCCTTGCAGTTGTCCCCACAATTTAATGTCCCCCTACTACCATGCACCCCCCCCCCCCCCCCCGATACTCATCTCTCCTCGCTCCTCTGCTGTCTTAGTCCAAAGTCTTCAGGGAGCTGGAGGCGCGATGTAAGTGATGTCATCATATTGCGCCTGCAGATTTAGGGAAGAGAGGATGAATGGTGAAGCAGGCAGCAGACTGTCCCAACGTGGCCCCTGATACCATAGGGCCCAGTGCAAGTGCACCATTGTCCCTATGGTTAAAGAAGCCCTGCCTATACCTTATCAATGTGCCCGTAAAGCCCTGACTAACATGGCTGCTACGGTTTAGGCTTGCCTTAGCTTTCCTACCGCCAGTAACACGCACTCAAGTCAAGTTGCAGCTGCTTTGGATTCTGAGGCGATCGCCGCAGACTTAATAAAACTGTCTGGGGGACTAATGAATTATTTAAAGACTGCATAAAGAAAATGTAACCTATGCATCTCAAGCAGGGAAATCTATCCGAAGTCGTCATTCTCCAGTCTTTATCAATCCTGCCAGCTCTTAATTCATATATCGGGATTTTGTTTGCCTAAACCCAATGAATCCAAAATAAAAAGCCGAATTGTCATTTCATTTGGCTCGATCCTTTACTCTGGGTAAATTTGTATCGATCCGGAGCTTTCTACAACTGTATTACGCTACCGGGGGCTTTAAACAGAATTTATTTTGCAATAAAAATCTATAAATCCTGGGAGACATTTAAGGAGCGCGGACGGGGGGAGGTATTTTTTCTCGCTAACCTTTCTTGTCTTGGGTCAGTCCACCCGATCGGAGACGCTGCCGCTCAGAACGAGCAAACAATGTTAGCCCGTGCGGTTTCTGCTGCAAGCCCATTACAATTCCATTTTCATTATTGTTGAAATATAACATTTCTTTAATACAATGTCATAAAATTACCCCAGAGACCAGATTACCGGCAAGAGGGGAATGGAAGAGCATTACGTGCATGCAATTATTTCAGGCAAACACAGCCAAATTTTCTTCTTTTTTTGTTTCCTTGAGTAGCTGAAAAAGTGGAGACAAATTTCAGATTAAAAAAACCCTGCGGTGGGGGGGCAAACTGTCCAGACTCCGACAACTGCCTCTGACCACCATGGACTGGCTGCCATCTTGTCTTGGGGGTTAGAGATGGGAGAACCTTATTTGGGTTCGGGTGGCTCGGGTCCCAGATGGGTTTCGGGTCCTACAAGTTCTGTACAAACCGCATCTTAGATTGGTTTAAGCAACGTTGTTGCCTAGTCACGCCTGTCACTTTTGCATATTTACAGGTAAGACGTCTTCTTATGAGGGACAAGATGACGCTTTTATTGATACCACTTGGGGGAAGTTTTGAGGGTTCGATGAATTTATATTCATAAAAGTTACAAAATAAAAATTGCCATTTGGCTATTTTGTTTTTTTTTTCCCCCGCTATGCCGTTCACTGTATGGGATAAATTGTTTTATATTTTAATCATTTGGGCATTTTTGAGTGCGGGGATCCCTACAATGTTTATGTACATCTGATTATAGATGCTATTTAGGTGAAGGGGGGATAGAACGGTTTTTGTGTTTTTTTTATACTTTTTAAAAAACATTTCTTACCGTGCACCTAAAGTATGTCTCCTTAGTTTACCTCTATATTATACACCTAAACAATGTCTTCATACTGTGCATCTACATGATGGCTGCATACTGGGGTTGAGCCGATCTTGACTTTTCAGGATCGATTTTGAAATCCGATTTCCGATCATTTTTCATTGGAACCCGATCTCGATCCCTGATTAGTAAAGTCTGATTAGTAAAAAAAATCCCATTGACTTGCATTGGGATCGGAATTGATCCCAATGCAAGTCAATGGGATTTTTTTTTACTAATCAGAGGTCGGATTTTAAAACCAATCCTCTTCACTATACAGCATGGAATCTAACAATTGAACGCTTTAATTATTAGAATCCGCGCTGTGTAGTGATATTTTTTTAATCCTCTGGCTACTTAGTCCCCCCTGGTGTCCACTTACCTGCAGAGATGGCAGAGGTGCCCGGTGTTTTCGTTCTTCTTCACCTCGCTGCCCTCTGCCTCTCAGGTTAGGAGAGTGTGGGAGGGGAGACGTCACGTCTCCCCGCCCTGTACCCGCCCACACTCTCCTAAGCCACAAGCCCCACCTTCTTCCTAGCTCTTTAAACACTAACCTGGGAGGCAGGGGCAGCGAGGTGAAGAAGAACGAGAACACCGGGCACCGGACCAGCCATCTCTGCAGGTAAGTAGCTACTAGAGATGTTAGCTAGTCTCCCATTAGAATGAATGGACGCAGCCGGCGCACAGGGGGTTAAGGCTATGTGCTGGCTGCTTCCATTCATTCCTATGGAACCGCAGCGGAGCCTTCATACTGAGTATACCCTCCGCTCAGAATGAATAACATTGTTAGCTTTTCCCACAATGCTTGGCCAGTAGCAAAGCATTGTGGGAAATAATCACCGATCTCGATCCCACCTAAAAAGATCATGTTCGGAACTCCGATGGCGATCGTGAAATTTTCTCGATCGCCGATCGGAATCCGATCTTTTCCGAACACGATCGCTCAACCCTACTCCATACCGTAACTTAAACTATGCTTACATACTATACACACTAAACTATACCTTACACCTATGGAATGTTTCTATATGATACATTTATATCATTCTTTTATAGTATACTGCAATACGGGAACACTAAATATTGCTGACATACTTTACACGTACGCAGTGGTATCATAGCATACACCTAAGCCGTACTGCGATGCTGTGCACATGAATAGAAACATATACAAAAAATACCGCCATAGTGTACTCCTAAACACTTCTTCATAGCACAGTATATAAACCTTCTCAGAGCCAAGGTTTTTAGTTTTTATTGCATTTTTTCTACATATACCCCTATACTGGAGCTTGATCTTGGCACCTCCATAGACTGCTATTACGACCCTGGAAAGTTCTCTTGTTCGTGGTTTTCACTTTGTTAGCCTCATGCTTGTACACAAAGCCGTTGCGTAGCTTAAGGGTCTGGAAACATCAGGATTGTGGGTAAAGTAACACAAAAGTAAAATAAAATTTTTCAGCCTTCTCTTGAAGTCAAGGTTATAGACTTGAGTCTGTCTCCATAGACCCCTAAAGCGGCGCCATCTCTATGTGAGCCGCTCAGTATAGCCATTGCCGCTACCTCCGAACATCCTGCCGAGGGTTTGTAGTCGCGGCACGTAACCCTTCGTAGAAGAATGACACTTTTATGGCCATTTACGTGTGTAAAATGACTGGTGAGACTGATCTGCTTCTCGAGACTCCAGCCTTCTGCCGTAATTAGTCTTTGGATTTCCTCCACCGCCAGCATATGTCCCGACAATAGTTCCTTCCCGGCGATGAGAGATTTCTAGGGCCGCGCTTTCTTCTTCTTTCCAGTTTTAAAATATTCTTAACATCTGGAGTTCTCGCTAATGGAGCCGAACATGGAATCAGAATCCATTAAAGTAGAATCCGGCCATTAATGTCTCTGCTCCCCGGGGGGCTTGTTTTATGGTTTTTATACCCAAAAATCCCATAGGTGATATAGAGGGGGGGAGATGGTAAAAGAGTTGATGAAGAGGGGCCCTCTGCTCAGGATCTTCATCGGAGCAGCTACAAAGACTCTCTCGCTCCGGAGGACATGTCCTGTCCTGCGTCACATCGACAACGTATTGACTCAAATGGACGATGAGTAATACTTCATTCCACCTGTAGTGGCGCTGCAGGTCTCAGCTGATCATTGGAATCTCCAGTGTAGGGCTCTTTGTGATTCACTTATTGTCACGGCATCTTTGCAAAAGCATATTCGGCATTATTTATAGAGCACGTTCTTATGATCCACCTTGGGAAAGGCTATTCTTCTCCTACCTTTAGATGTCTTCTCCACGCCGCTGTTCGGTAGATATTCCGTTTTCCATCTTTATGCAAATGAGTTCTCTCGCAGCACTGGGGGCGGGCCTCGGGAACTCTCCAGCGCCGCCTCCATCTTCTTCGGGAACTGGCCTCTACGCGTCGTCTTCAGGCCTGACTTTCAATCTTCTGCGCATGTGCAGTCGGCTCTGCCAGTGGGCCTCGGACTGCACCTGCATGCGGCCATTTTTTTGTGACTGTTTATGCGATCTCCTGTAGTAATCGTCCACAAAAAAATGGCCGCGCGCAGGAGCAGTCCGCTCTGCCCGAGGCAGAGCCAACTGCGCATGCATAGAAGATTGAAAGCCAGGCCGGAAGATGATGTGTAGAGGCCGGTTCCTGAAGAAGATGGAGGCGGCGCTGGAGAGTTCTCCTGCAGCATTGGGGACGCCCCCTGTGCTGTTGGAGCGCTGAGGACCGCCCCCAGTGCTGCGAGAGAGCTCATTTGCATAAAGACGGAAAACGGAACGGCAGCATGGAGTAGACATCTAAAGGTAGGAGAAGAATAGCCTTTCTTAAGGCTATTCCTACGTGTTAGTTAGAAAAAAAGGAATTGTAATGATAAGATCCCTTTAAGTAACCGAGATTTTTTCAGGTTAACACAGGCAGAATCAGCGTCTTGCTGTTAGAACAGCAGTTTGTATGAATTAAATGAAAAAAAAAAAAAAAAAATCCTTTCCCGGCCCCCCAAAAAAAATTAAAAAAGAAAAAAGATTTTTCACTAACAGGACTGACTTCGACAGTAAAAACTATGTTGAACAATCTGTGGACAGAACAAACTGCTCTATTGGAAAACAGATGTAGACAACTGTAGATTATTGGCAATAAAATGGTTAACTGTCCTTTGTCTGTATTAGTGCTGCAGTCCGGCTCACACAGATATACAGATAGTCTGTCTATAAGTTTCTAATGGTGATTGTGTAAATCTGACTACACTTTGCTCCACTTCTCCTACTCCTGGTTGTATTGTAGCTTTGTAGCAGTCAGTGCTCTGTATCATGCACTGATGAATAACACATCCATCCCCTACGTCCACCATTACTGTAATACATCATGTTCTAGTGCACAGTACTTTATAAGATAAGATAATCCTTTAATAGTCCCACAATGGGTATATTCAGTGATACAGTTTCATAGATGGTACAGTAGTATATAACAAGAGAGAAAACACATACAAGCTCATGGCAGATAGAGAAATCCCAGGAATCATAGCAACTAAAAAGAAAGAAACAAAGATAACACTGCAGGATCATTCAGTTCTCTGTGTGAAGTGATGTTAATAATAATAATACAGCCGAATGTGGTTGGAGGACACGAGGAGGGGGGTCACAGCATGTGGATATAACAGGCAGAAATGTTTTTTGCAGAGGTGGGGGACATAGTCAGCTATCATGATAACATGTTGCAGTTCCTTTGGTAGGTGGTGAGATCTCCTGCTCACAGCTGATAGTTCGGTATCTTGCATCAGCACTATTGTCCATTAACCACAAAAAATGCCCCAAATATCCTTCATCACAGTCCTGCTCTTCCTCCTCCTCCTCCTCCTCCTCCTTTCTTCTTACCACTGTGTTCTACTGCCCAGAGAGGTCTGAAGCCATCCAGGTATACATGGTGCTGCTCTCTTGCCATGCTTTCATAAGCTCACGGGGTAGGTGGGTGATGGTTCCCAGGCTGTAACAGAGTCCCACGTGTCCACAGTAATAGAAGAAATACCAGTCAGCTGTAGCATCTTCACACATCAGCAATAGACTCCAAAAATCATCTCCTTGAAAGAAGAAGTCCACACTTCCATGTAGGTTTCTCCTCCATGCCACATGGTGTCCTTAGCTTGTGGGGGGATGGTAACAGGCACATGTGCACATAGGAAAACTCCAGCTGATTCAGGTCTTGAGTCTTGTCCATGCTGTAACAATAGAAACAAAAGGAATATATATATATATATATATATATATATATATATATATATATATATATATATATATCTGATTTATAGCTGCTAATTCATAGTACTAGTTTGCTTGGTTACAGGATTCTTGAAGACACAGACAAAAAGAGTGAAAAGGAAAGATAAAGGTCACTTTCAGCTTGGAGCTCTGTATGGAGGCGGCCACTCATCTGTACTACTGTATATGGTGTATATGATATCAGTACTGTAAGGTCTTCAGATACCACCTATGGGACTGTGTCTAATGATTCGTCTTCCTTCCACCACATGTTCATAGTAAAGATTCCTAGAAGGTCTCGCTCCTATATAAGAAGCTCCTGGAGTTGGCGAATATGTGAAGAAGTAAGCGATCATACGAGTAACATAGTTTGTAAGGCTGCTCAGCTTCTTATCCTGAAAGGTTGTTCCAGAAGAAGACAAGACCTCGCACAAGACACCGATATACCCATAATAGGAAAAAATGCCTCCTAGACTGCAACTATAGAAATCAGAATAAATTCCTGAGTCAATGACCTGTCTGGAGAAATGACTGACTACAGTCTGTAATATCCTGGTGTATATAGTCTGATACAATCGGGGTCTCACCATCAGTGTCCACCGCTCATGTGCACTTTTCACCGCAGACTTCTTTTGTTTTCTATCAGCCAGGATCTGCAGATAACTTGTGTTTGGGGAAGAATGAGATGCTAATACTCCTGATGAGCCCATCGATTAGCAGGGTGAAACGCGTAGAGTAAATGAGACCAAGGGCCATAAGATTATAATAGCCGCGTCTTATTAGCGAGTTGGCGGAGAGCCAGGATATCCCATTGGCTCTGTCTTATCTATATATCTCTGGTGGCCAGTAGTAGGGTGAACTTTTTACATTGCGTTTCTTGCAGGTCACCTTATTATCCATTGAATTGTTACTTTGTTGCAGCTTTTTATCGCACTAGATTGCTGGGGAGTTCGGTTGCTACGTTATTCTGACTACTCCCGTGGATTACATGTGACATCAGTGGGTCAGTCAGGGAGTTCTCAGTGCCCCTTAGTGCAGGTCTGGGCAATGTCTGGCCCGTGGGACACATCCAGCCCTCTGCCTGGTTCTGTCAGCCCACGTAGCCTGTGGAAGTTCAATCAAGGACCTGTGATGATGTCATCACAGCCTATCACCAGGATAGGCTATGACTCGTTAGTGGGTGGAGCCACACGGGACTGTGTGCTCTCTGCAAGCTGCCAGCAATGGAGAAGAGACAGCATGTGTGAGCAAGACGGGGAAACTAGGGTCAGATGTAGGGGGGCAGTTACACTGAATGCACATGGAGGGGGGGGGCATTAAACTAGGGAGCAGATGTTCAAGGACCTGTGATAATGTAATCACAGCCTATCACCAGGATAAGGAAAAACAGGCGTATATCCAGCACTCAGAATCCAATGTAAGAAAAATAAAAATAAAACTTAGCTTTTATTAAGAATTTGTCATTCTTCCATTAAAAATGTATTACAGGGGAAGTTTAATGCCAGTTTTTTGTTATCACCAGGATAGGCTATGACTCGATAGTGGGCGGAGCCGCACAGGACTGTGTGCTTCCTGCAAGCTGCCGGCAATGGGGGCTGCTGGATGATAAAGAGAGAAGAGACAGCATGTGTGAGCAAGAGGGGGGACTAGGGGCAGATGTAGGGGGGCAGTTACACTGTAGGCAGATGTAGGGGTGACATTAACTAGGGGGCAGATGGAGGGGGGACATTAAACTAGAGGGCAGATGGAGGGGGACATTAAACTAGAGGGCAGATGTAAGGAGTGCATTAAACTGGGGCAGCCGGAGGAGCATATTAAACTGTGGGGGTAACTGGAGGGGGACATGTCTGCCTCTAGTTGCCCCCCTCTTAATGCCCCAGTTTAATGCCCCCCCTCTAGTTTCTGCTAGTTTATACTGGGGCACTAGGAGAGGGACTTAATACTGTGGGACATTTGTAGGGCACATTATAATGTGGGGACATATAGTGTACGGGTGACTGTAGGAGGATTATACTTTGTGGGGGCACATGGAAAAAATGATTGAGAATGGGTGGAGTTAACGAAGAAGTGGGTGAAGCTAAATTTGCCCTCTAGAACCTTTTCAATTTCTCATGTGGCCCCGTGGGAAAATGAATGGCCCAGCCCTGCTTTAGTGAGTGGCAATATTGTGACCGTTATTGAAACCGTCATCCCCAGCCAGGAACATCACGATTGGGGGACTCGTGTTATTAGGGATGGATTTACTGTCTTATAGGGACGTCTGATTAATAGGAGTTACCTGGAGGATACAAACAGCACCTACCACTTCCTATGTCCCTGATATCCCAAGCGTGTTCCCATAGTTTTGTATACTGTTGTATATTGGGCGTCCGAATGTTTACATTTGTAAATATATTATTAAAAGTTACATTTTATTATACACCATTTTTTCGGTGAGGACATACATTTGGATGGCGCATGTACCCCCTGTAATAGTATCACAAGATCGGCCCCCAGGTCCTAACTCACATGAACACTTACAGGGCTTATATCTTAGGAACGGCTGAACAGATCTGGATAAACAAAACACCAAAGTGCTGAGGGCGACGGCGCCGATCCCACGAGGTACGATATTGGGCTATCAGACCTAGTGACGGGTCCCCTTTAAATCCATCTTAATGACCGTATTACCCCATCCTGCAGCGATCAGGAGCAGATTGGTCGCACTTGGAGGATTATCAGCAGATTGCCGGTCACCGCTTGTAATCGCTCGCTACTTCGTGCCTTTTGTGATTATTAGTTAACCCCTTAGGAGCATTCGCGCACAGATTCACGGCGTAGCAGAAGTGCAGCTTCTTCTGAGTTCTTCTGAGTTGCAGATTTGCTGACTGGTGAGGGAGTATTATGTGACACGCCACGGGGAAGCGCGATCGATGGAAATTTAGGCTGCTGTAAAATTGCAATGCTGACTCAAGCTGTCTTTAGATAAGGCCCTGACGGGAGCTTTATAAGACCCGCTTGGTGTAATTCAGCATTTGTAATGGGGAGAGGAGGGGGGTGCAGCCGTAATCATGACACTCTTATGGCGGTGTACCAAGTGATGGAATGGATAGAGAGATTTAAAGAGCCACTCTACCTTATATATAAGTATACATGGGCTCAAAGAGAAGAGGGAGACAAGGGCTAGGCACAGTAGGCCTGTGCCCAGGGGTGATGGTGGACGAGCGATCACATAGAAGGGAATATGCTGCTTACAGCCAATAGGATACTGTATGTCACTGACAGATAACATTATATGACACCACTGTACTCACATGAATACCTGCTATATGGTCACGGCTCTTTTAGATTCCTGCTGCCCTGTAGACGTTTCTGCTCCGGGAGGCTTCAGGAAGCTGCAGGTGGGATGTGAGTGACGCCATTACATATCTACAGCTCCCGGTGCACACAGGGGCTGAATGGTGAAGCAGGGAGTGGAGGGCGACTGCTTCACCATTGTATTCAACTCATCTGTATTCTCCTGTCACAGATGAGTTGACCCAGGGACATATCTCCAGATGACCAGGACAACAGGACAGGACCACAAATCCAGGTCGGGTTGGGAGGTATGACAATATGGTGGTATTATATGGGCTGCATACAGTATGTCAGTATTATCGTGGTACTATTTTGCAGTTTGAATGCATTATAGTGATACACTATGGTGGTATTATGTGGACTGTATATATCAGTAGTATATGAGTACTACATTGTATTATGTGGGTGCAATATGATGGCATGTTTACAGTATGTCAGTAGTATCTTGGCACTATAGCGCTGTATAATAGCATTATTTGGCAAAATTATAAAGCTATTATATAGGATGTATACAGTATGACGGTAGTATCTTAGCACTGTATGGTAGAATGACAGTATTTTGTAGGCACAGCATAGTAGTATTATGTGGACTATATACACTCACCGGCCACTTTATTAGGTACACCATGCTAGTAACGGGTTGAACCCCCTTTTGCCTTCAGAACTGCCTCAATTCTTCGTGGCATAGATACAACAAGGTGCTGGAAGCATTCCTCAGAGATTTTGCTCCATATTGACATGATGCCATCACACAGTTGCAGTCGCAGATTTGTCGGCTGCACATCCATGATGCGAATCTCCCGTTCCACCACATCCCAAAGATGCTCCTCTATTGGATTGAGATCTGGTGACTGTGGAGGCCATTGGAGTACAGTGAACTCATTGTCATGTTCAAGAAACCAGTCTGAGATGATTCCAGCTTTATGACATGGCATTGCATTATCCTGCTGAAAGTAGCCATCAGATGTTGGGGACATTGTGGTCATAAAGGGATGGACATGGTCAGCAACAATACTCAGGTAGGCTTTGGCGTTGCAACGATGCTCAATTGGTACCAAGGGGCCCAAAGAGTGCCAAGAAAATATTCCCCACACCATGACACCACCACCACCAGCCTGAACCGTTACCGATACAAGGCAGGATGGATCCATGCTTTCATGTTGTTGACGCCAAATTCTGACCCTACCATCCGAATGTCGCAGCAGAAATCGAGACTCATCAGACCAGGCAACGTTTTTCCAATCTTCAATTGTCCAATTTCGATGAGCTTGTGCAAATTGTAGCCTCAGTTTCCTGTTCTTAGCTGAAAGGAGTGGCACCCGGTGTGGTCTTCTGCTGCTGTAGCCCATCTGTAGCCTCAAAGTTGGACGTACTGTGCGGCGTTCAGAGATGCTCTTCTGGCTACCTTTGGTGTAACGGGTGGCTATTTGAGTCACTGTTGCCTTTCTATCAGCTCGAACCAGTCTGGCCATTCTCCTCTGACCTCTGGCATCAACAACGCATTTCCGCCCCCCACAGAACTGCCGCTCACTGGATGTTTTTTCTTTTTCGGACCATTCTCTGTAAACCCTAGAGATGGTTGTGCGTGAAAATCCCAGTAGATCAGCAGTTTCTGAAATACTCAGACCAGCCCTTCTGGCACCAACAACCATGCCACGTTCAAAGGCACTCAAATCACCTTTCTTCCCCATACTGATGCTCGGTTTGAACTGCAGGAGATTGTCTTGACCATGTCTACATGCCTAAATGCACTGAGTTGCCGCCATGTGATTGGCTGATTAGAAATTAAGTGTTAACGAGCAGTTGGACAGGTGTACCTAATAAAGTGGCCGGTGAGTGTATATCAGTAGTATCATGAACCTATATTTCAGTATGAAAGTATTATATGTGCACAACATGGTGATATTATATGTTCTGTGTATAGTATGTCAGTATTATCTTGGCTAAATTTCAGTATGACAGCATAACATTGTGGTAATATGGACTGTTTACACTGTCTCGGTAGTATCTTAGCATATTATGCTAGTATGATAGTATTATGTAGGCACAATATGGTGGTATTATATGAAGTATATATGTTATTATTATCTTGGTACTATATTGCAGTATAACAGTATTATGTGGGTATAATATGGTGATATTATATGCACAGTATATATTAGTACTATATGTAAATATGACTGTATTATGTGTGCACAATATGGCAATATTATATACAATGTATGGGTCAGCACTGTCTTGGTACCGTATTTCAGTATGACACTACTATGGGGGTACAATATGGCGGTATTGTATATGTCAGTACTATCTTGGTAATATGTTTCAGTATGTCAGTGAGCACACTTGTGCCATAATGCGGGCTGTATATTATATGTCAGTAGTATGTTGGCGGTATTATATACTGTACATTGCAGATCTGGCTACTGACAGTATACAGAATTCTTAGAAATGGAGGCGAATTGACAGTATAACAAGTTACAATACATAAGATTCGCCTCATTTCTATCAGACTAAACCAAGACCAATTCTGAATGTCCTTCTTAATTTAATGTTGGTCCCGATCCCTCGAGATAATACAGAAGAGATAGGAGAATAGCGGGATACGGCAGACGTCCCGACCGCCCAATGGTTGTCTCGTCCTATTGTTTGCAGGTTATAATGAGCCATCATGGCGGCTGCGGAGCTGCGGAGCGGACACTGTCACCGCCATGTGTAAGAAGAAGAAGAATTATAGATAAAAGTGGGAGAAGATGCAACAAGTGAGTAAAATATTCCACCCACAGTCAATGAGCTAAACAACCTGCAAGTGACAGGTTATTACGTGAGTCAGCCCCGGCGAGGGGAAGAAATGTAATGAGGAGAAGTGCAAGTGAGGGAAATGAGGGAAACGAGCCTCGGATACTTCTGTGCGGCGCCGTGTACCTGAGGATTCCACAAGCTTCTGCTAAACTCACCGGGTAATCCAGAGCCATATACAATGGCAGCCGGAAGTGGTGGGCGCTGGGGTCTACGTACACATCACACTCCCAAGTCTAGTAATGGGAGGGGCAGCAGCAAAATGAACCCTGATACCATCCCCCACTGGTCCTGGGCTCCTTCTCAATCCTCTTCTGTCATCTTCCCACCTCCTGGGTGACTTTATGATCAAGGGCGACCACTGGGACCCTATCAAAGGTCTCAGTAATCAACCAGGGCCTATGAAGTCACCAATGTATGACAATTGCATTAAAATGCCATGATGTTGGCGCGTCCCATGTGACCACTGAGATCCCAGCTCTTGTGGCATCACCCAGTAGGCTAGAAGAGGTTGAAAGATGACCAAAAATGACCCCAAGGTAGTCCACGAGAGGTGAGGGGAAGAGGACCACCTTCATTGTTCTATAATTATTACGCCCTGGGACAGGGCCGCCGGTAGGCCAGTACTACTGGTACTGGCGTCAGGGGCCCGGCAAAATTGAAAAATGGAGGGGGCTCGGTTTTGGCCCGCCACCGTGTGCCGACCCCCTTGCGCCCGCAGCAGTCATTCAGGGCCGGCTTCAGCGCAGGGCATAGTCGGGCAAGTGCCGGGGTCCACAGAGCCTCTGGGGGCCCCCCGGCACTTGCCCTCCCCAGCACTTGCCGTTCCCGATTTCAGCTCAGACACTTGGGCTGTATGGGGCCCCAAAATTCCTGATGGCGGCCCTGCCCTGGGATCTGAAGAGACCCCACAGTATAATAATAGCACTTATGGTTCAGACCAAACAGGTTGTGTCCAAGATGAAACTGGTGGATGGACCTCACAGATATCTTCTTATGAGGGTCACCTATCTCTAGCAATAAACAGATTTCCACTCAAGAATGGTGGACGGAAACAGGTGGAGGCGCTATAACATCTCCAGCAGCCTGTCCCCAGGGATGGTTACAGGAACATCAATGTCGTTGATTCATTCCACTGATGATAATAAAGGGTTGGGGGAAGTTTTAGGAATAAGTGAACCAATTTCCATAGAACCAGATTCTACCCAAATGTTCCAAAAGATTTGGGTTCAACCACCAGAGACCCCCAAGCATTATAATAGCACAATATGAGCCTGAAACAAACCGGAGAGCTAAACCTCATGATTAGTCAACAAATCAAGGTTCGTCCATCTCTAGTGAGTATTCATCTTTTTTATTTTTAGGTGTTCTATATCTTTGTGGTGGCAATAAGGGGGCACATAGGGGGGCAATAAGGGGGCATCATACCTTGTGGAAAGGAACTTTAATGTCTCTACCTGTTCGGGTCTCTGTGCCACACTCCGCTTGCACGCTGTGGCACTGGAGATGTGTTCAGTTTGATTACTTGCTTAGGGTTCTTGTTGTACTGTCTGAACACTGCTCGTACTGTATTGTATTTACTGACTTTTGGCTTTTCTTGATGACTCTTTTGGATTACGATTTGGTGCTGTTTGTCTCTAAGGCTTTGACCCTTGCCTTGCTGACTCTGCTTCTGTGTTGTCTTGTCCTGTTCTGTGTATCACTTATTCCGAGTGGGGACTGCCACTCAGTTGCTGTCTGTCGCCTAGGGTAGTTCTGGCAAGTAGGTAGGGACAGGGGCTGGGTCGAGTTTAGGACTCACTGTCTCTGTATTTTCTTCTCCTTGTTTCTGCAGCAGCGCTAGGGAACTCTTCAACTAGCAATTCCCTAACAGGAACTTAAGGAACATCCAGTGGCATAACTACCACGGTAGCAGTGGTAGCAGCTGCCACAGGGCCCGACACCTTAGGGGGCCTGGGCCCCCTCACTAGTTAATACACCAAAAAAAAAAATAACTTTTTGAGGCCCAAGACGACCTAAGGTGTCGGGTTCTGGGTGGGGGAGAGCCTCAGTTTGTGTCCTGAAAATGGGGGAGGGCCGGAGACATCGTGCAGGAAGAAGATAGTGCCGGGGGATTCAACTTATGCAATGAGCAGTGCTGAAGTCTTCTGAAGAGTGAGTGCAGACTGGTCAGTTTAACCCATGTGTGCAGGGCAGGCTGCTCTTTCTGCTGCCTGGGGAAGAAGGGGTTACAATGCCACTTTCAGTGCTGTAACCCCTTCTTCCTCAGTCAGCAAACTTATTACAGTATTATGTATTACAGTTCATAATACTGTGTGCAGGGGCCGCTATTGGACATAATACTGTGTGCAGGGGTCACTATAGGGTATAATACTATGTACAGGGGCCACTATGGGGCATAATACTGTGTGCAGGGGTCACTATAGGGTATAATACTATGTACAGGGGCCACTATGGGGGATAATACTGTGTGCAGGGGCCACTATAGGGTATAATACTATATACAGGGGCCACTATGGGGCATAATACTGTGTGCAGGGGCCACTATAGGGTATAATATGGTGTATAGGGGTTACTATGGGGGATAATACTGTGTACAGGGGCCACTATGGGGCATAATAGTGTGTGCAGGTGCCACTATGGGACATAATACTGTGTGCAGGGGTCACTATGGGGACATAATACTGTGTGCAGGGGTCACTATGGGACATAATACTGTGTGCAGGGGCCACTAAGGGACATAATACTGTGTGCAGGGGCCACTATGGGACATAATACTGTGTGCAGGGGTCACTATGGGACATAATACTGTGTGCAGGGGCCACTAAGGGACATAATACTGTGTGCAGGGGCCACTATGGGACATAATACTGTGTGCAGGGGCCACTATGGGGCATAATAGTGTGTGCAGGTGCCACTATGGGACATAATACTGTGTGCAGGGACCACTATGGGGGATAATACTGTGTGCAGGGGCCACTATGGGGCATAATACTGTGTGCAGGGGCCACTATGGGACATAATACTGTGTGCAGGGGCCACTATGGGGTATAATACTGTGTGCAGGGGCCACTATGGGACATAATACTGTGTGCAGGGGCCACTATGGGGTATAATACTGTGTGCAGGGGCCACTATGGGGCATAATACTGTGTGCAGGGGCCACTATGGGACATAATACTGTGTGCAGGGGCCACTATGGGACATAATACTGTGTGCAGGGGCCACTATGGGACATAATACTGTGTACAGGGGCCACTATGGGGCATAATACTGTGTGCAGGGGCCACTATGGGGCATAATACTGTGTGCAGGGGCCACTATGGTATATAATACTGTGTGCAGGGGTCACTATGGGGTATAATACTGTGTGCAGGGGCCACTATGGGGTATAATACTATGTGCAGGGGTCACTATGGGACATAATACTGTGTGCAGGGGCCACTATGGGGCATAATACTGTGTGCAGGGGCCACTATGGTATATAATACTGTGTGCAGGGGCCACTATGGGGCATAATACTGTGTGCAGGGGCCACTATGGGGTATAATACTGTGTGCAGGGGCCACTATGGGGCATAATACTGTGTGCAGGGGCCACTATGGGACATAATACTGTGTGCAGGGGCCACTAAGGGACATAATACTGTGTGCAGGGGCCACTATGGGACATAATACTGTGTGCAGGGGCCACTATGGGACATAATACTGTGTGCAGGGGCCACTATGGGACATAATACTGTGTACAGGGGCCACTATGGGGCATAATACTGTGTGCAGGGGCCACTATGGGGCATAATACTGTGTGCAGGGGCCACTATCGGACATAATACTGTGTGCAGGGGCCACTATGGGGCATAATACTGTGTGCAGGGGCCACTATAGGGTATAATACTGTGTGCAGGGACCACTATGGGGCATAATACTGTGTGCAGGGGCCAGTATGGGACATAATACTGTGTGTAGGGGCCACTATAGGGTATAATACTGTGTGCAGGGACCACTATGGGGCATAATACTGTGTGCAGGGGCCACTATGGGACATAATACTGTGTGCAGGGGCCACTATAGGGTATAATACAGTGTACAGGGGCCACTATGGGGCATAATACTGTGTGCAGGGGCCACTATGGGACATAACACTGTGTGTAGGGGCCACTATAGGGTATAATACGGTGTACAGGAGCCACTATGGGGGATAATACTATGTGCAGGGGCCGCTATAGGGTATAATTTGCTGTACAGGGGCCACTATGGTGCATAATAATGCCTGTGCAGGAAATCAGTGTGTGTGTGGGGGGGGGGGGGGCGTTCGGTCAGGGTCATTAGGGGGGGGCCCATGTCAAAACTTTGCCACGGGGCCCTACCAATCCTAGTCGCCACTGGGAACATCATACTATATGGGAAGCACTAAGGAGGCATCATACTGTGTGGGGAGGCAATAAGACCGTTGCTATAATCAGCTCTCCAGACTACACAGTCACAGTGTTGTCAGATTACTACTATAGGGGGATATCCGGGCTACTTATATAGATGGAGGTCCAGACTACACAACCCGACTGCTGTTATAGTGGGAGATCCAGATGACACTGTTAGACTGTTGTAATAGGGCGATGTTCAGACTATATACACAGCTGTTACAGTGGGCGCTCCAGACTACACAACCAGATTATTATTATTACAGCTATCATACAGTCCTATGAAAAAGTTTGGGCACCCCTATTAATCTTAATCATTTTTAGTTCTAAATATTTTGGTATTTGCAGCAGCCATTTCAGTTTGATATATCTAATAACTGATGGACACAGTATTATTTCAGGATTGAAATGAGGTTTATTGTACTAACAGAAAATGTGCAATATGCATTAAACCAAAATTTGACCGGTGCAAAAGTATGGGCACCTCAACAGAAAAGTGACATTAATATTTAGTACATCCTCCTTTTGCAAAGATAACAGCCTCTAGTCGCTTCCTGTAGCTTATAATCAGTTCCTGGATCCTGGATAAAGGTATTTTGGACAAACAATTCAAGTTCAGTTAAGTTAGATGGTCGCCGAGCATGGACAGCCCGCTTCAAATCATCCCACAGATGTTCAATGATATTCAGGTCTGGGGACTGGGATGGCCATTCCAGAACATTGTAATTGTTCCTCTGCATGAATGCCTGAGGATTTGGAGCGGTGTTTTGGATCATTGTCTTGCTGAAATCTCCATCCCCGGCGTAACTTCAACTTCGTCACTGATTCTTGAACATTATTCTCAAGAATCTGCTGATACTGAGTGGAATCCATGCGACTCTCAACTTTAACAAGATTCCCGATGCCGGCATTGGCCACACAGCCCCAAAGCATGATGGAACCTCCACCAAATTTTACAGTGGGTAGCAAGTGTTTTTCTTGGAATGCTGTTTCTTTTTGGACGCCATGCATAACGCCTTTTTTTTATAACCAAACAACTCAATTTTTGTTTCCAAAATGAAGCTGCCTTGTCCAAATGTGCTTTTTCATACCTCAGGCAACTCTATTTGTGGCGTACGTGCAGAAACGGCTTCTTTCTCATCACTCTCCCATACAGCTTCTCCTTGTGCAAAGTGCGCTGTATAGTTGACCGATGCACAGTGACACCATCTGCAGCAAGATGATGCTGCAGCTCTTTGGAGGTGGTCTGTGGATTGTCCTTGACTGTTCTCACCATTCTTCTTCTCTGCCTTTCTGATATTTTTCTTGGCCTGCCACTTCTGGGCTTAACAAGAACTGTCCCTGTGGTCTTCCATTTCCTTACTATGTTCCTCACAGTGGAAACTGACAGGTTAAATCTCTGAGACAACTTTTTGTATCCTTCCCCTGAACAACTATGTTGAACAATCTTTGTTTTCAGATCATTTGAGAGCGGGCTGTCCATGTTCGGCGACCATCAAACTTAACTGAACTTGAATTGTTTTGTAGAAAGAAATGGTCCAAAATACCTTCATCCAGGATCCAGGAACTGATTAAAAGCTACAGGAAGCGACTAGAGGCTGTTATCTTTGCAAAAGGAGGATGTACTAAATATTAATGTCACTTTTCTGTTGAGGTGCCCATACTTTTGCACCGATCAAATTTTGGTTTAATGCATATTGCGCATTTTCTGTTAGTACAATAAACCTCATTTCAATCCTGAAATATTACTGTGTCCATCAGTTATTAGATATATCAAACTGAAATGGCTGTTATAAACACCAAAATATTTAGAACTAAAAATGATTAAGATTAATAGGGGTGCCCAAACTTTTTCATAGGACTGTATATCTATATATCATTCCATTCGCTCTTTACATCTAATACATCTTGTGCATCCATGTGTAAACCAGCAGAGCCTTCCGTCACCGTTGAATGAGGAGCGATGTTCGTGGTGAGCACATTGCATTACTGTTACCTTATGACGTAGAGGTGATACAGAAGGTTGCAGGCGGCAGATGTGACAGATGTATGTCAGTAAGTTTTTGTTTTGGAGGCCTCTTTGCATTAGTATTGCTGACTCACTTCTTTTATCTGTCACTTGTTGCTTGTTTGAGCGTTTGTGCGGCGCTGCGTTGGCTGGATGTGGGCGGAATGTGTCACTTTCTTCTTCTCTTACAACCACCATTGTCTTTTACTACTATTCATTTCCACACATCTAGGTGACAGATCCCACTCAAGAACCCCCATACCGTAAATGCCGTGCGTCACAATCCTGAACACACAACAGTGGCGACGAAGAGTGGTGCCGTAGCATCATCCCCAAATTATTGTCTCCTTCTACGTTGCCATCAAGAGCGGCGTCATGTCTACGTCTGGTCTGCGGAAGTGAACTTGAGGTCTGGAAAATACAATAATTTATGTGTAGACATCTTGTCCAGATTTACGTAATTTTTCCTTTTCTGACCGACCAGGATTTCCCTGAACCATAAACGATGGAAGATTTTGCTGGTCCTTGCGGCGTCCATCTCCCTCCTGGTGACATCATATGTCCAGGGGCACTAGTGAGACCTGTGATTGGGCCACAGACGTCACATGGACACACCGTCACCGTCGGCTTGCCCATGTCACTGCTTACACCAATTGTAACCGTGAGACCCTTATGTACACCCCTGCAGGACATACAGGCACAGAATGGGGACAAGAGATAAAATTGGGGATTAAAAAAACAGGTACAAGATGTACTGTCCCTGCGTTATGTGTTATGTCAGTGCTGAGGATAATCTTGGAGGGGGGGGGGGCACTATACAAAGTGGAGAACGCCTTTAAAAAGTAAAAATAAAAGTGATGAAGGGAAAGAAAGTACAATCTACCGCCATCTATTGTCATCATAAATCATCGTCCCTCTGAGGTCTGTTTAACCATGCATGTCAATATTAAAGTAAGTATGGTGAAAGTCACGGCGAGTCATTGGTTCCGCTTCTCAGAGAACGTCAGAGACACTATTATTTGTCAGTCATTAAACATTATGGTTGAGCATCAGGTTAAACACATTCACCTCTCAGTCAGAGGAAGCTGCATATAATGTATATTCTGGAGTCTCAGATGGTAGAGAACCTTCCATAATATGCAGAGAAAGGCGGCATCAAACTGACTGGACACTAACTTATCTATCTGCAGGCCTGGGGTGATATGCTGGTTCTGGTGACAGTAACCTATCTATCTGCAGGGCTGGGGTGATATGCTGGGTCTGGTGACAGTAACCTATCTATCTGCAGGACTGGGGTGATATGCTGGTTCTGGTGACAGTAACCTATCTATCTGCAGGGCTGGGGTGATATGCTGGTTCTGGTGACAGTAACCTATCTATCTGCAGGGCTGGGGTGATATGCTGGTTCTGGTGACACTAACCTATCTATCTGCAGGACTGGGGTGATATGCTGGTTCTGGTGACAGTAACCTATCTATCTGCAGGGCTGGGGTGATATGCTGGGCCTGGTGACAGTAACCTATCTATCTGCAGGGCTGGGGTGATATGCTGGTTCTGGTGACAGTAACCTATCTATCTGCAGGGCTGGGGTGATATGCTGGTTCTGGTGACACTAACCTATCTATCTGCAGGACTGGGGTGATATGCTGGTTCTGGTGACAGTAACCTATCTATCTGCAGGGCTGGGGTGATATGCTGGTTCTGGTGACAGTAACCTATCTATCTGCAGGGCGGGGGTGATATGCTGGTTCTGATGACAGTAACCTATCTATCTGCAGTGCTGGGGTGATATGCTGGATCTGGTGACAGTAACCTATCTATCTGCAGGGCAGAGGTGATATGCTGGTTCTGGTGACAGTAACCTATCTATCTGCAGGGCTGGGGGGATATGCTGGTTCTGGTGACAGTAACCTATCTATCTGCAGGGCTGGGGGTGATATGCTGGTTCTGGTGACAGTAACCTATCTATCTGCAGGGCTGGGGTGATATGCTGGTTCTGGTGACAGTAACCTATCTATCTGCAGGGCTGGGGTGATATGCTGGTTCTGGTGACAGTAACCTATCTATCTGCAGGGCTGGGGTGATATGCTGTGTCTGGTGATAGTAACCTATCTATCTGCAGGGCTGGGGTGATATGCTGGTTCTGGTGACAGTAACCTATCTATCTGCAGGGATGGAGACATGTGCTGGGTTCTTATGATAGACTGCCTTTAAGTCTTGGAACCCCCTTTAATCATAACAAAATAATTGCTAAAGCCTTTTCTTGCTTTGAAGCCCCATGAATTCTGGGTGGGCTCCTGGTCACATCTGACCTTAGGCAGCTACAGCCATGTGACATATCTTAGGTGTATGTTAGCTGTGCATTCCTATAGTATCTCCTTAGAGGTTTCTTGCCCCTCGGCACCTGGTCTCAGCAGGCTTGCCGGTTACTATACCAATTAGCTTTGGCTCCATGTTCTCAGTTTATCCCCCATGGAGGACCCCGGCACATTTTGCCTCCTGTCACTGTTGACAATAAAATGTCTGAAACATTTGGCCAAATTGGTGTAAACTATGACAAAAGCCAATGTAACGTTCTATGTGACACACTGAGAACTTTCAGAATGCAATATTCTCCATTGTACTGGAAACTTAGTAATCATAGAATCTGCTCTAACAGAAGAGACAACACAGCGCACTCCAGGCGCTGTGACCCCATGTGGTGAGGGACACGACGGCTGTCTTGGTTATGTCAAGAAACCTTTCTATAGTTACTGAAGAAGGGAGCTCGGGGTATGTTCACATGTACAGTCAGTATTTTCTGTTTAGTTAGCACTCGGACGAGCAGGATTTTGTTTTGCCTGAAGCTAAGGCTGTGTTTTATATAAAGGGAGAAGGTGACAGGCAGAGTGCTGGAGTCACGGTATATCTCCCCCAGGTTCCTGACTTATGTGTGGTCCAGGGTGGATCTTGAATAAGCTGCAGCCCAGTTGTGGGTCCTGAGGCTCACTACTGGGTCCTAAAAGGCTGCAGAGCCTGCACCTTAGGGCAGATCCTGGAAGAAGAGGGAGAAGCTGGGTCTGTCCTGACACTGAGAGCCTTGTGATAAGGTACTGCGTTTTTTGGTTTATTCGTGTGGCTCATAGTAAGCCACATGTACAGTTAGTATTTTCTGTTTAGTTAGCACTCGGACGAGCAGGATCCTGTTTTGCCTGAAGTTAAGGCTGTGTTTTACTTTGCTTTTCCTCTGCCTGACATAAAAAGTTTATTTATTTTGCTTTTTTTTAATTAATTTTTTTAAATAAACCAGTTTTGCTGCAAGATTTGTACCCCTGCCTCTGATTGGGTCCGCACCACTGCTTCTACCAGGCTGCCTTTCCCACTATACGAATTTATATACAAAGGTAGATATTTTTGTCATAGGACACAACGAATCCAGGTCACTGTCCCATAAGAGTCAGCCTGGGTGTTAGCCTCCCATTTCTGTTTCATCCAGAAGGTAATCTACTCCTAGTCAGAGTGTTACCTCCCAAACACAGTGTCAGAGTGTTACCGCCCAACAATGGTGTCAGTCAGAGTGTTCCCTCCCAATAAGTGTCAGTCAGAGTGTTATTTCCCAAAAACAGTGTCAGTCAGAGTGTTACCTCCCAAACACAGTGTCAGAGTGTTACCGCCCAACAATGGTGTCAGTCAGAGTGTTACCTCCCAATACCAGTGCCAGTCAGAGTGTTACCTCCCAACAATAGTGTCAGTCAGAGTGTTACCTCCCAACAATAGTGTCAGTCAGAGTGTTACCTCCCAAAAACAGTGTCAGTCAGAGTGTTACCTCCCAACAATAGTGTCAGTCAGAGTGTTACCTCCCAATACCAGTGCCAGTCAGAGTGTTACCTCCCAACAATAGTGTCAGTCAGAGTGCTACCTCCCAAAAACAGTGTCAGAGTGTTACCTCCCAATACCAGTGTCAGTCAGAGTGTTACCTCCCAAACACAGTGTCAGTCAGAGTGTTACCTCCCAAAAACAGTGTCAGTCAGAGTGTTACCTCCCAACAATAGTGTCAGTCAGAGTGCTACCTCCCAAAAACAGTGTCAGAGTGTTACCTCCCAATACCAGTGTCAGTCAGAGTGTTACCTCCCAAACACAGTGTCAGTCAGAGTGTTACCTCCCAAAAACAGTGTCAGTCAGAGTGTTACCTCCCAACAATAGTGTCATTCAGAGTGTTACCTCCCAACAATAGTGTCAGTCAGAGTGTTACCTCCCAACAATAGTGTCAGTCAGAGTGTTACCTCCCAACAATAGTGTCAGTCAGAGTGTTACTTCCCAAAAACAGTGTCAGTCAGAGTGTTACCTCCCAAAAACAGTGTCAGAGTGTTACCTCCCAAAAACAGTGTCAGAGTGTTACCTCCCAACAATGGTGTCAGTCAGAGTGTTACCTCCCAACAATGGTGTCAATCAGTGTTACCTCCCAAAAACAGTGTCAGTCAGAGTGTTACCTCCCAACAATAGTGTCAGAGTGTTACCTCCCAAAAACAGTGTCAGAGTGTTACCTCCCAACAATAGTGTCAGTCAGAGTGTTACTTCCCAAAAACAGTGTCAGTCAGAGTGTTACCTCCCAAAAACAGTGTCAGAGTGTTACCTCCCAACAATAGTGTCAATCAGTGTTACCTCCCAAAAACAGTGTCAGTCAGAGTGTTACCTCCCAACAATGGTGTCAGTCAGAGTGTTACCTCCCAATACCAGTGCCAGTCAGAGTGTTACCTCCCAACAATAGTGTCAGTCAGAGTGTTACCTGCCAAAAACAGTGTCAGTCAGAGTGTTACCTCCCAAAAACAGTGCCAGTCAGAGTGTTACTGCCCAATAAGTGTCAGTCAGAGTGTTACCTCGCAATAAGTGTCAATGTACATGCACAAAGGGCACTGGTTCTTCCATGACCTTATCAAAGGAGTGTAATGCCTCAGACTACATCACCAAACAAGACTTGACCAGAAGGAAGGGGGGAACTGATAATATTTGGGCAGTCAGTCCTGACGTCCTAGAAAGTATTCATGAATAAGGTATAAAACAGAATCCCTGCTGTCCTGGCTCCACAACTCCTGCGGTATTAGGGAGAAGCTCCCATGATTTTCTAATCCTTTAAGAGAAGCTGTTGCCAGTTTTTGCACCATTCAGCATTTTCATGTTATCCTATTTTTATGTCCACTTGGCCCACATATTGAATAAAGGGCTATTTCTTTGTGCGTTTTTTGTCTCTCTGCCCCTTTAAAAAGATGAAGCCGATTATCCTGATCCTGGTGAAATTCTCCATCTGAGATCTTAAGCTGCCTTTGTGTAACAAGCTGTAATGGGATGTGCCGAGCGCTATTTGCAGTCAGAATAGTTTTTGCGCTCATTACCTTTGCAATGTAAGCAGAAAGAGTTTAATTCCCTGGTAATTCAGCAGACGGGCGAGCGTACAGCTCACACCGCGTCCTCGCTTCGTGGAGATCATGGCTGACACAAGACTGAGCGTGGAATTACAGTGGTGACTGCCAGAAACTGCAGAGCCCCATCTTTATCACATACAGATACAATGCGGCACTTGGAATTGTTAGAACCCAAACCTGATACCCAATATCTATGGCATGTCACAGGGGTCAGATTGCAGAAGCTGAGATATGAGGAGCTGTTTGATGGGGTCCTTATAAGAGTTCCTGTCTACATAATGTTACTGTTACATTGTAGAAGCATCAAGGAGTATAAAAAATGATGCAAAATATGTAAATTAACACATTGTTTAACCATAAGTAACAATTATAACATTGTAGGGAATAGGGATAATATCTCTGGGAAGAGATCACCTTCTCAGGTCTATGGAGTCTTACAAAAGCCTTTTTTCGCTCCACTGGGGGAATTATGGGAAAACAATATGCAAATATGTTTACATCTATTACACCTATTTGCATTTTGGAAAACAGATTTGCATACTATTCCCATTGCAGGGAATGTTAAAGTAATAGGGGCGAGACTACAGCAACATTCTTCTCTGTGGCCGAGCAACGAACTCTCTTGCTCCCCTCAATCCACTTCTCCATCCACCTGTCTCTTCCCTCTGCCAAACCCTTCCCCAACTGATGGTCGCCCCACAAACTGACATTAAGTTATTAATTAGGACATGCAATGTCACCCACAGCCTGGCCCCATTCACACATCTCTGACCCAATCTAAGAAAACTCTCCAGGAGTAACTTCTGATCTTCAGGAGACCTCCTTACATTGACCACCTCCAGACTTTCTCTGCATCCCCCATACTCTGGACCTCACCACCACTATAAATAAGACCGTCCCCCACAATCACAACCTTCAAACACATTCTGACACCCTACTCTGTACAATAACATACAATACATCATCCTGATCATGATCTCCAACTTGGGACCTCACCTTATTGGCTGTGAGTTTCCATCTGGGAAAATTACATCTGCGAAGACAATATAGACAAGACTCTGCGTCCTGTGCCTCAGCCTTACACACTTTTTTATGGTATCAGGCCTTACAAATTAAAACTAGGTTTCATTTAATGGAAATGATGCCAATAAAGGTGTCGCTTCCAAAAACAAATGCTATAACATATGATGCAACCAAACATTACATGAATGGTCAGACAAAGGAAGATCATGGTTGAGATGGTTCAGATCATTTGATGCCCGGTAAATGGGAGAGATACACGCAAAAGAACCGCGATCAGCTAGATCATGTGACCTCCAGCAATCGCACATTTACTCGCTATACTATGGAGAGGCAATGAATGTTTTACATTGAATAACACCTTTAAGGCCAAGTCATTAAGGGGTTAAAAACATATCCTCGTCTTTATTCTATAGAGTCCTAACGACCATTAATAAGCTGGTAAATGGGTTAGAGGAGCAATCACTCTGACGGACGGTCATTGAATGACATGACATACCAGCCCTATATTTAGACTGATTGATACAGAAATGATCCTTCATAGCGAGAGATCCTCATGAATCCTGTAAATAATCCTCATCTCCGGGCGATGAAGGAACGTGTGATTCATCTGTCTCTACAAGCGAATGGTTTTGGCATGACCTCACCGCCTCCTCCGCTCCCCCTCATCCTCCCGCTGTAATGTAGTGCGAGCGCTCTCCTCCGCTTACCTTTAAGTCACCTGAAATAATGACTCCCAGATCTCTTCCCTCATTAGGAGGTGACATTCTGCCGCTATTACTTCTCTATCGCGCCTTATAATTTTTAAGACCCCGGTGAATTCTTCTCTACTTTTTAACATTAAAGTGTAATTGATGGACTCGTGTTAAGCCCTTTCATTTACCTAATGGATATTGCTCTCCAACAGGGAAAAAGCCGCAGCGAGCTCTTCATCATGGCCGACGCGTAAGCAGTACCCTGACAGACAGCTGTGAGAACGCCCCTGTCCTCCATTAGCGCTCATCATAGGAGTATATTACTCATATACCGAGGAAACAGCGACGAGGATGCAACAATAACATGGATACAGAAAATGGTTGAGATGGCTTTCCAGAGATTCTTCACCAAAGAACTACAAATTATAGATAAAATAGAGAGAAATGTAAGAAGGCAAATAAAGTCCCCGAGCTGCGCGCTATAGAGCTGTCACTACTCCGCACAAGATTACCCTAGAAGATGTACTTAATATACATAATATACAGTATATAAAGCTGAGATACTGTATCCAAATATTACTTATCCTGTATTATACTCCAGAGCTGCGCTCACTATTCTGCTGGTGCAGTCACTGTGTACATACATTACATTACTTATCCTGTATTATACTCCAGAGCTGCGCTCACTATTCTGCTGGTGCAGTCACTGTGTACATTCCTTACTTTACTTATCCTGTATTATACTCCAGAGCTGCGCTCACTATTCTGCTGGTACAGTCACTGTGTACATACATTACATTACTTATCCTGTATTATACTCCAGAGCTGCGCTCACTATTCTGCTTGTGCAGTCAATGTATACATACATTACATTACTTATCCTGTATTATACTCCAGAGCTGCGCTCACTATTCTGCTGGTACAGTCACTGTGCACATACATTACATTACTTCTCCTGTATTATACCTCAGAGCTGCACTTACTATTCTGCTGGTACAGTTACTGTGTACATACATTACATTACTTATTCTGTATTATACTCCAGAGCTGCACTCACTATTCTGCTGGTGCAGTCACTGTGTACATACATTACATTACTTATCCTGTATTATACTCCAGAGCTGCGCTCACTATTCTGCTGGTGCAGTCACTGTGTACATACATTACATTACTTATTCTGTATTATACCACAGAGCTGTGCTCACTATTCTGCTGGTACAGTCACTGTGTACATACATTACATTACTTATCCTGTATTATGCTCCAGAGCTGCGCTCACTATTCTGCTGGTGCAGTCACTGTGTAGATACATTACATTACTGATCCTGTATTATACTCCTGAGCTGCGCTCACTATTCTGCTTGTGCAGTCAATGTATACATACATTACATTACTTATCCTGTATTATACTCCAGAGCTGCGCTCACTATTCTGCTGGTACAGTCACTGTGTACATACATTACATTACTTATCCTGTATTATACTCCAGAGCTGCGCTTACTATTCTGCTGGTACAGTCACTGTGTACATACATTACATTACTTATCCTGTATTATACTCCAGAGCTGCACTCACTATTCTGCTGGTACAGTCACTGTGTACATACATTACATTACTTATCCTGTATTATACTCCAGAGCTGCGCTCACTATTCTGCTGGTGTAGTCAATGTATACATACATTACATTACTTATCCTGTATTATACTCCAGAGCTGCGCTCACTATTCTGCTGGTGCAGTCACTGTGTACATACATTACATTACTTATCCTGTATTATACCCCAGAGCTGCGCTCACTATTCTGCTGGTGCAGTCAATGTATACATACATTACATTACTTATCCTGTATTATACTCCAAAGCTGTGCTCACTATTCTGCTGGTGCAGTCACTGTGTACATACATTACATTACTTATCCTGTATTATACTCCAGAGCTGCGCTCACTATTCTGCTGGTGCAGTCACTGTGTACATACCTTACATTACTTATCCTGTATTAAACCCCGGAGCTGCGCTCACTATTCTGCTGGTACAGTCACTGTGTACATAAATTACATTACTTATCCTGTATTATACCCCAGAGCTGCGCTCACTATTCTGCTGGTACAGTCACTGTGTACATACATTACATTACTTATCCTGTATAATACTCCAGAGCTGCGCTCACTATTCTGCTGGTACAGTCACTGTGTACATACATTACATTACTTATCCTGTATAATACTCCAGAGCTGCGCTCACTATTCTGCTGGTACAGTCACTGTGTACATACATTACATTACTTATCCTGTATTATACTCCAGAGCTGCGCTCACTATTCTGCTGGTACAGTCACTGTGTACATACATTACATTACTTATCCTGTATTATACTCCAGAGCTGCGCTCACTATTCTGCTGGTGCAGTCACTGTGTACATACATTACATTACTTATCCTGTATTATACTCCAGAGCTGCGCTCACTATTCTGCTGGTGCAGTCACTGTGTACATTCCTTACTTTACTTATCCTGTATTATACTCCAGAGCTGCGCTCACTATTCTGCTGGTACAGTCACTGTGTACATACATTACATTACTTATCCTGTATTATACTCCAGAGCTGCACTCACTATTCTGCTTGTGCAGTCAATGTATACATACATTACATTACTTATCCTGTATTATACTCCAGAGCTGCGCTCACTATTCTGCTGGTGTAGTCAATGTATACATACATTACATTACTTATCCTGTATTATACTCCAGAGCTGCGCTCACTATTCTGCTGGTGCAGTCACTGTGTACATACATTACATTACTTATCCTGTATTATACCCCAGAGCTGCGCTCACTATTCTGCTGGTGCAGTCAATGTATACATACATTACATTACTTATCCTGTATTATACTCCAAAGCTGCGCTCACTATTCTGCTGGTACAGTCACTGTGTACATACATTACATTACTTATCCTGTATTATACTCCAGAGCTGCGCTCACTATTCTGCTGGTGCAGTCACTGTGTACATACATTACATTACTTATCCTGTATTATACTCCAGAGCTGCGCTCACTATTCTGCTGGTGCAGTCACTGTGTACATACATTACATTACTTATCCTGTATTATACCCCAGAGCTGCGCTCACTATTCTGCTGGTGCAGTCACTGTGTACATACATTACATTACTTATCCTGTATTAAACCCCAGAGCTGCGCTCACTATTCTGCTGGTACAGTCACTGTGTACATACATTATATTACTTATCCTGTATTATACCCCAGAGCTGCGCTCACTATTCTGCTGGTGCAGTCACTGTGTACATACATTACATTACTTATCCTGTATTATACCCCAGAGCTGCGCTCACTATTCTGCTGGTGCAGTCACTGTGTACATACATTACATTACTTATCCTGTATTATACTCCAGAGCTGCGCTCACTATTCTGCTGGTGTAGTCACTGTGTACATACATTACATTACTTATCCTGTATTATACTCCAGAGCTGCGCTCACTATTCTGCTGGTACAGTCACTGTGTACATACATTACATTACTTATCCTGTATTATACTCCAGAGCTGCGCTCACTATTCTGCTGGTACAGTCACTGTGTACATACATTACATTACTTATCCTGTATTATACTCCAGAGCTGTGCTCACTATTCTGCTGGTGCAGTCACTGTGTACATACATTACATTACTTATCCTGTATTATACTCCAGAGCTGCGCTCACTATTCTGCTGGTGCAGTCACTGTGTACATACCTTACATTACTTATCCTGTATTAAACCCCGGAGCTGCGCTCACTATTCTGCTGGTACAGTCACTGTGTACATAAATTACATTACTTATCCTGTATTATACCCCAGAGCTGCGCTCACTATTCTGCTGGTACAGTCACTGTGTACATACATTACATTACTTATCCTGTATAATACTCCAGAGCTGCGCTCACTATTCTGCTGGTACAGTCACTGTGTACATACATTACATTACTTATCCTGTATTATACTCCAGAGCTGTGCTCACTATTCTGCTGGTGCAGTCACTGTGTACATACATTACATTACTTATCCTGTATTATACTCCAGAGCTGCGCTCACTATTCTGCTGGTGCAGTCACTGTGTACATACATTACATTACTTATCCTGTATTAAACCCCGGAGCTGCGCTCACTATTCTGCTGGTACAGTCACTGTGTACATACATTACATTACTTATCCTGTATTATACTCCAGAGCTGCGCTCACTATTCTGCTGGTGCAGTCACTGTGTATATACATTACATTACTTATCCTGTATTATACTCCAGAGCTGCACTCACAATTCTGCTGGTGCAGTCACTGTGTACATACATTACATTACTTATCCTGTATTATACTCCAGAGCTGCGCTCACTATTCTGCTGGTGCAGTCACTGTGTACATACATTTCATTACTTATCCTGTATTATACCCCAGAGCTGCGCTCACTATTCTGCTGGTACAGTCACTGTGTACATACATTACATTACTTATCCTGTATTATACTCCAGAGCTGCGCTCACTATTCTGCTGGTACAGTCACTGTGTACATACATTACATTACTTATCCTGTATTATACTCCAGAGCTGTGCTCACTATTCTGCTGGTGCAGTCACTGTGTACATACATTACATTACTTATCCTGTATTATACCCCAGAGCTGCGCTCACTATTCTGCTGGTACAGTCACTGTGTACATACATTACATTACTTATCCTGTATAATACTCCAGAGCTGCACTCACTATTCTGCTGGTACAGTCACTGTGTACATACATTACATTACTTATCCTGTATTATACTCCAGAGCTGCGCTCACTATTCTGCTGGTACAGTCACTGTGTACATACATTACATTACTTATCCTGTATTATACTCCAGAGCTGCGCTCACTATTCTGCTGGTGCAGTCACTGTGTACATACATTACATTACTTATCCTGTATTATACTCCAGAGCTGCGCTCACTATTCTGCTGGTGCAGTCACTGTGTACATACCTTACATTACTTATCCTGTATTAAACCCCGGAGCTGCGCTCACTATTCTGCTGGTACAGTCACTGTGTACATACATTACATTACTTATCCTGTATTATACTCCAGAGCTGCGCTCACTATTCTGCTGGTGCAGTCACTGTGTATATACATTACATTACTTATCCTGTATTATACTCCAGAGCTGCACTCACAATTCTGCTGGTGCAGTCACTGTGTACATACATTACATTACTTATCCTGTATTATACTCCAGAGCTGCGCTCACTATTCTGCTGGTACAGTCACTGTGTACATACATTACATTACTTATCCTGTATTATACTCCAGAGCTGCGCTCACTATTCTGCTGGTGCAGTCACTGTGTACATACATTACATTACTTATCCTGTATTATACTCCGGAGCTGCGCTCACTATTCTGCTGGTGCAGTCACTGTGTACATACATTACATTACTTATCCAGTATTATACTCCAGAGCTGCACTCACTATTCTGCTGGTGCAGTCACTGTGTACATACATTACATTACTTATCCTGTATTATACTCCAGAGCTGCGCTCACTATTCTGCTGGTACAGTCACTGTGTACATACATTACATTACTTATCCTGTATTATACTCCAGAGCTGCGCTCACTATTCTGCTGGTGCAGTCACTGTGTACATACATTACATTACTTATCCTGTATTATACTCCAGAGCTGCGCTCACTATTCTGCTGGTACAGTCACTGTGTACATACATTACATTACTTATCCTGTATTATACTCCAGAGCTGCGCTCACTATTCTGCTGGTGCAGTCACTGTGTACATACATTACATTACTTATCCTGTATTATACTCCAGAGCTGCGCTCACTATTCTGCTGGTACAGTCACTGTGTACATACATTACATTACTTATCCTGTATTATACTCCAGAGCTGCGCTCACTATTCTGCTGGTACAGTCACTGTGTACATACATTACATTACTTATCCTGTATTATACTCCAGAGCTGTGCTCACTATTCTGCTGGTGCAGTCACTGTGTACATACATTACATTACTTATCCTGTATTATACTCCAGAGCTGCGCTCACTATTCTGCTGGTGCAGTCACTGTGTACATACCTTACACTACTTATCCTGTATTAAACCCCGGAGCTGCGCTCACTATTCTGCTGGTACAGTCACTGTGTACATAAATTACATTACTTATCCTGTATTATACCCCAGAGCTGCGCTCACTATTCTGCTGGTACAGTCACTGTGTACATACATTACATTACTTATCCTGTATTATACTCCAGAGCTGTGCTCACTATTCTGCTGGTGCAGTCACTGTGTACATACATTACATTACTTATCCTGTATTATACTCCAGAGCTGCGCTCACTATTCTGCTGGTGCAGTCACTGTGTACATACCTTACATTACTTATCCTGTATTAAACCCCGGAGCTGCGCTCACTATTCTGCTGGTGCAGTCACTGTGTACATACCTTACATTACTTATCCTGTATTATACCCCAGAGCTGCGCTCACTATTCTGCTGGTGCAGTCAATGTATACATACATTACATTACTTATCCTGTATTATACTCCAAAGCTGCGCTCACTATTCTGCTGGTACAGTCACTGTGTACATACATTTCATTACTTATCCTGTATTATACTCCAGAGCTGCGCTCACTATTCTGCTGGTGCAGTCACTGTGTACATACATTACATTACTTATCCTGTATTATACTCCAGAGCTGCGCTCACTATTCTGCTGGTGCAGTCACTGTGTACATACATTACATTACTTATCCTGTATTATACCCCAGAGCTGCGCTCACTATTCTGCTGGTGCAGTCACTGTGTACATACATTACATTACTTATCCTGTATTATACCCCAGAGCTGCGCTCACTATTCTGCTGGTGCAGTCACTGTGTACATACATTACATTACTTATCCTGTATTATACCCCAGAGCTGCGCTCACTATTCTGCTGGTGCAGTCACTGTGTACATACATTACATTACTTATCCTGTATTATACTCCAGAGCTGCGCTCACTATTCTGCTGGTACAGTCACTGTGTACATACATTACATTACTTATCCTGTATTATACTCCAGAGCTGCGCTCACTATTCTGCTGGTACAGTCACTGTGTACATACATTACATTACTTATCCTGTATTATACTCCAGAGCTGCGCTCACTATTCTGCTGGTGCAGTCACTGTGTACATACATTACATTACTTATCCTGTATTATACTCCAGAGCTGCGCTCACTATTCTGCTGGTACAGTCACTGTGTACATACATTACATTACTTATCCTGTATTATACTCCAGAGCTGCGCTCACTATTCTGCTGGTACAGTCACTGTGTACATACATTACATTACTTATCCTGTATTATACTCCAGAGCTGCGCTCACTATTCTGCTGGTGCAGTCACTGTGTACATACATTACATTACTTATCCTGTATTATACTCCAGAGCTGCGCTCACTATTCTGCTGGTGCAGTCACTGTGTACATACCTTACATTACTTATCCTGTATTAAACCCCGGAGCTGCGCTCACTATTCTGCTGGTACAGTCACTGTGTATATACATTACATTACTTATCCTGTATTATACTCCAGAGCTGCACTCACAATTCTGCTGGTGCAGTCACTGTGTACATACATTACATTACTTATCCTGTATTATACTCCAGAGCTGCGCTCACTATTCTGCTGGTACAGTCACTGTGTACATACATTACATTACTTATCCTGTATTATACTCCAGAGCTGCGCTCACTATTCTGCTGGTGCAGTCACTGTGTACATACATTACATTACTTATCCAGTATTATACTCCAGAGCTGCACTCACTATTCTTCTGGTGCAGTCACTGTGTACATACATTACATTACTTATCCTGTATTATACTCCAGAGCTGCGCTCACTATTCTGCTGGTGCAGTCACTGTGTACATACATTTCATTACTTATCCTGTATTATACTCCAGAGCTGCGCTCACTATTCTGCTGGTACAGTCACTGTGTACATACATTACATTACTTATCCTGTATTATACTCCAGAGCTGCGCTCACTATTCTGCTGGTGCAGTCACTGTGTACATACATTACATTACTTATCCTGTATTATACTCCAGAGCTGCACTCACTATTCTGCTGGTGCAGTCACTGTGTACATACATTACATTACTTATCCTGTATTATACTCCAGAGCTGCGCTCACTATTCTGCTGGTACAGTCACTGTGTACATACATTACATTACTTATCCTGTATTATACTCCAGAGCTGCGCTCACTATTCTGCTGGTACAGTCACTGTGTACATACATTACATTACTTATCCTGTATTATACTCCAGAGCTGCGCTCACTATTCTGCTGGTGCAGTCACTGTGTACATACATTACATTACTTATCCTGTATTATACTCCAGAGCTGCACTCACTATTCTGCTGGTACAGTCACTGTGTACATACATTACATTACTTATCCTGTATTATACTCCAGAGCTGCGCTCACTATTCTGCTGGTACAGTCACTGTGTACATACATTACATTACTTATCCTGTATTATACTCCAGAGCTGCACTCACTATTCTGCTGGTGCAGTCACTGTGTACATACATTACATTACTTATCCTGTATTATACTCCAGAGCTGCGCTCACTATTCTGCTGGTACAGTCACTGTGTACATACATTACATTACTTATCCTGTATTATACTCCAGAGCTGCGCTCACTATTCTGCTGGTGCAGTCACTGTGTACATACATTACATTACTTATCCTGTATTATACTCCAGAGCTGCGCTCACTATTCTGCTGGTACAGTCACTGTGTACATACATTACATTACTTATCCTGTATTATACTCCAGAGCTGCGCTCACTATTCTGCTGGTACAGTCACTGTGTACATACATTACATTACTTATCCTGTATTATACTCCAGAGCTGCGCTCACTATTCTGCTGGTGCAGTCACTGTGTACATACATTACATTACTTATCCTGTATTATACTCCAGAGCTGCGCTCACTATTCTGCTGGTACAGTCACTGTGTACATACATTACATTACTTATCCTGTATTATACTCCAGAGCTGCACTCACTATTCTGCTGGTGCAGTCACTGTGTACATACATTACATTACTTATCCTGTATTATACTCCAGAGCTGCACTCACTATTCTGCTGGTGCAGTCACTGTGTACATACATTACATTACTTATCCTGTATTATACTCCAGAGCTGCGCTCACTATTCTGCTGGTACAGTCACTGTGTACATACATTACATTACTTATCCTGTATTATACTCCAGAGCTGCGCTCACTATTCTGCTGGTACAGTCACTGTGTACATACATTACATTACTTATCCTGTATTATACTCCAGAGCTGCGCTCACTATTCTGCTGGTACAGTCACTGTGTACATACATTACATTACTTATCCTGCATTATACTCCAGAGCTGCGCTCACTATTCTGCTGGTACAGTCACTGTGTACATACATTACATTACTTATCCTGTATTATACTCCAGAGCTGCACTCACTATTCTGCTGGTAGAGCACTTATATACATTCTTGAGCTCTTTTCACGTTAAAGGGGTTGTCCCACGTCGCATACTTACCAGTCTTCGTTTCTGTGAATTCTTCTGTCTTCTGGCTTTGGCTCGTCATTGGTGGGCGGGGTTACATATGCAAAGCCAAGCGGCGAGATGCCGCCGGCCCTGCGTGCGCGCTCATAGACCAGTCTAGCCTTCACAGTGCAAATACAGACCCAACAGGGTGTCGGGTCTGTATTCACATTGTTAAGGCTATACTGGCGCGCACGCAGGGATGGTGGCATCTCGCCGCTTGGCTTTGCATATGTGACCCCGGAGCGGAATAACAGCATCGCTTCTGCCACTGCTGGCTTCATGCAGGGCCGAAGCATAGCGATGTTGCTGGCATCTGTGCTGGCGTCTAATCGTCCCCGGCATCCGCCTCTCTATTACAGCGGATACTGGGGAGTGTTAGACGCCGGCACAAGTGAAGTCAGCATGAAGCCAGCAGTGGCAGAAGCGATGCTGTTATTCCGCTCCTCCGCCCCCTTCACTTGTGTCGGCGTCTAACCCTGTATTGTATATAGCCCCTCCTCCCTCCCCCCTGAGAGCAGGCTGATACATCACTTGACTCAGGAACAGCTAGGTCAGGGCTGTGGCCACAAAAAAATGAATAAAGTGAGATAGCGGCCAAACAAAGCAGTTTTGCTGAAGCAATGTATTTAGGAAAAGTCTTACATCTACATTATCAAGCAGTATAGATAAGATCCTTGTGATGGGACAACCCCTTTAAATCTCACATTTTTACCCAAGCACTATGGACATTGTGGTGTCTTTTACATCTATAACCCTGGTTGTACTGTTATAAGTTTTCGTTCTCCATCTTGAGTATCCCGCTGAGCGTATTCTTTGTATTTTCCCTGTGTTTTTGTCTCTCCGTCTTTGCGCCTTGTCTGATTTTCTCCTGAGCTTCCATCCACATCCTTCTCTTCCATATCTCCCTCATATAATTTCACTAAATGGTAATAATTTCCCTTTTGTTGCAATAAGCCATGAAAACGTCGCGCCAACACGTTCCCTGCCGGAGAAATAGCATCTCCGGAAAAGGTTAATGAGATCATTCACATTACAAGCAGCGAAACGCGTCTGACCCGACCAGTAAAACACCAAGACACTGGGTCTACTTATCCAGAGTGCAACCAATAACTCGAAAGGTTGTTGGCGCAATTTCAAGGGAGACATTTCACTTATTCCCAGTGTAGACTGTTCACAAATACCAGATCTCTCCACGGCCTGTAATGCCCTGGGGGGCCGTATGGGAAAACGGAAAACGTCGGCAGAATCTCCATCATCGTGAGACCTCCTACCCAACATCTTCTCCTCTACACGCTAAGCATCACGCAAAATGCTACTTCATACTATAGGGGGAGGTGTTTTGTTCTTTTTGGAGCCCATATTTTACTTCTTATACCATTTTCTACTGTAGGAAGGTTTACCAGTAGACCGTACCAGTTTCCATCGATGTATTACTTGGATCTAGTTGCCCCTACCAGGGGTATTCCACATGTATTGGCCCCCAGCAGAGTCGTCTATACTCTGCGGCTGGTTTAGTCTATTAACAATGCCAACTGATGACTAGGGTTGAGCAATTGGGAAAGATCGGATCCCGATCGGCGATTGATCAAATTTCACGATCGCGATCGGCTGGAAAATGATCGGAAATCGGATTTTGAAATCTCAAGATCGGCTCAACCCTAAAAGTGACTTTTCCCATAGAGAAGCATTGACTAGGATTGAGCAATCAGGATCAGGAAAGATCGGATCCCAATCGGCTGGAAAATGATCGGAAATTGGATCTTAAAATCGATCCTGAAATCTCAAGAGCGGCTCAACCCTACTGATGACATCATCGAGCTGGAGTTTACTCATAGTGACATCAGTTTTGTGTATTTTACATCCTGACCCTTGTTTGCATACTTCTTACGTATTTCAGAATCCTCTTTTGCCTCCTGATTATATTTTCGAGCCTTCTATGAGTCAGTCCAGCCAGAGTCCTACAGATTCAGCCAGCCTGCTAAGCATGGAAATCCAAGAGGGGCCAAGTCATGGCGGACTATATCTGGCTGGTAATGTCGAGAAAGGAGTCGATGCCGAAGAGAGGTGACAAAGGCGAGTATAACTGGTTTTTATTCTGTCCGCACCTCCACTGGGCCTCTAAAGAAACCTCCAAGTGTAGCCCCCACCAAATTGTGCCCAAACTGAAACTTGCAAATATTCCCAGAGCTTTCATATAGCGTTAATGCTTCTTAAAGGGATTGTCTGGAGGAGGAGTTCCTGGTTCAGGGTCCTTATCTCGTGTCACTCTGCAGAGGGGTTATAAAGAGTGTCTCTAGCTCTGGAGGACCCGTCCTGTCCTTACTACACATACAACCTATTTAAGGACATGGACACTGCGTAATGCTCCATTTCTCCTTTGGTGGCGCTGCAGGGAAATTGAAACCCTGCTGTCATAGATTACCGCTGATCACTGGGGTTCCTAGCACAAGGGTATATTGTAGGAATGGTCCAATTTGGAGAGCCCCTTTAAATCATTTCTTCTTGAATACATTGTAGCGATCTCGCGGCTTCTTCGTAATTTCAGCTGAATTAGTGATTATTCCTGAACTAAAACAGCATTTTCCCTGAACTTTTGCACAGTTTCTGTGTAGGAGGATTTCGTCTATTTTCTTAGATGACATTTTTGGATACACCTGATGAAACAGCCACATAAATGTCATTTGTAATGTGACAGCTCATAGACTATGACTAAGATGAGAAAATTGTAACTACAGAAACCACGGCTACAAAAATATCAGCACCTGAGCCGAAATATCAGCCCGGAGCCTGGACTGAAGCCCTATTCACTGCTACAACCTGAGGACACTCAAGCAGAACATCAACACGGGGGCGGGGGTCGTCTGGTTTACAAAAATATTTGACCCTATTCTTGAGTTAATAGTGGGGCCCCTCATGTATTGTCATCTTCATCTACTCTCCAGGGTAAAGAGCAGATATAAAGAGCGTCTCCCTCTCTGGAGGACTCAACATGACTATGTATTATGTGGACAGTCTGTTGACTTGAGCGGACACCATGCAATACTTTATTCCACCTGTGGTGGTGCTGCCAAATTTAACTATAGACAGAAAGATTGCAGCAGATCACTAGAGGTCCCAGAAGTAGAGATGAGTGATCCTGCCATACTTGATTCTCAAATTTTGGCAAAGCTCACCAACCAGTTTGGACCCATTTTGTTTGGCCCAGATTGGAAGGGCTATTATTACACTGGAATCTTTTCAGACCCCGGGGGAGGTGGAAAAACAATCAAAACATTCCTTTAGCCCTCTTTGGTCTTTTCTGGTGCTCCATCGTTGTCATCTTCTGGCCTCCTGAGTGATATTACGGGCAGGTTGAGATTTTTCCTTATAACCAAGACAGACTTGGAGAAGTGGCTCGGATCTGAAGCTCTGCTCACCACTGTTGACCCTTTGGGATACCACAATGTCTTCACCCTTCTTGCTTCTAGCAGAGGATATCTCTACTTCCATTACACGCGCTCCAGGCAATGCTTTGTCTAGAAACCTTGTTGACTCTTTTAGTTCCTTCTCAGTCAAGTCTCAAGAGCCAGATCCAGAACTTACCTAATAGTTCTTGCCTGTTTTTCTTTTATCTCATCACCCCCTGGGTTCTAGCCAAATATGACCTGGCTTGTCTCTGTCAGTGCTTCATGACCTTCTCAATCTCATGACCACGCTAGTCTACTTTCTCATCTCCTGGCCACCACCTGATGTTCTGCAATATCTTCAAATTCTCTTCAAGTCCATATCTCAATGAGTTTCGAGGTAAAGAGAAGAGGTTTGTTAGACACCAGATCAGTGCAAACCCCCAGGAACCTTGAGGATAGAACAGATGTCTTATTCCTTGGTACCTAACCATTCCAGGAGAACATTCCAAAATTCATGACACAAATCTCTTGAGGTTCGCCCAATGCTAATTCCGATTTCTATCCTTCCTTGTCCTGGACCAACTGTCAGCCTAATGCATTCCCCTTCATGGGGGACCCGTGGTCCATCCTGGGCCCGACACAAGTGGTCATCATAGTTTGGCCAGTTTGTGGAAACATTAAACAAACAAGGCTCAGAGTCCAAGGATGTGGTTGCGAGCTGTTTCGATATTGACTACTTTCAGAGACTTTGTTGCCATGACAAATCCACTAAAATTGCTACCATATAGCACAGGCTCACCTACTGATATATCCTTGTATTTGTATAGCAGGGAATTGTGTATCCGGCCTCCTCTAGGCAGGACTCACGCAGCGCAGCTGACTGTCCGCAGGGTGCAGGCCTCACCTGGCCCCCCCCCCATAGACTTGCATTCAGTGACTCTGGTATGATTTAGGTTCCTCACGATGATGTAAATGACTGCAGTTATGAATCAGCCCGAGCTTCACCAACCACCGGGCACGATGAGAGCGACATTACTGAGCCTTTCTGTAAGGAACAGCAGGAAAGCAAACAACTGCAAAGAGCTGAATGTGAACAAAGGCTTATTTCTGAAGGTTTAAGTAATGGGCACCAGCAGGTCCTCCTTAAATACAAGTCAGGAACTTCTTCTTTCTCTCCTTTCAGGATATAATTGAGACTCTTTTCATTGACTGATTATTTTCTTAAATCAGTTGAAAATCTGATGATGAAACTCTGTAATATATCTTTTTAGGTAGCAGAGCCCTCGGCCTCGTCTTCCAGTAGTAGTTACCCTGTCCAAGCCCATGAACCTCCTCAGCCACCAAAAAAATCCATCTAGTGTAAAACATTAAATAGTAGATGGAGAAGAGAGGGGGAGGAGGGGTGTGCAGCTGCAGGTTCTTACTCTGATGTGCTAACTGTGATTCTGGAGAATGTCAAAGGAGGAGGGAGGAGATTCTGTAATTATGAGACAGGTGATTGGTTCAGAGAGCTGAGCACATGACTAGAATCCCTCCTACCAGACGCCACCCACTCAGGAGGCGGGACAAAGATTAAAATGATGATTATAGACACATTAACCCCCTCGCCTCTGAGATGTTCTTAAAGATGCAGGAAATTCTTAGCTATATTTGTTTCCATGTCAGAGTAAGGACCAAGATTTCACGGACTTTAGTGCCTCATGTACCTGGTGACAGGTTATTCATTCTCTTTTCATGTTTAGTTACATTACAAGCAACATTTCCAATTCAGGCACATGAGACCTTTGGTTGTCAATACATGTAATGGCGGACATATTGGTTGTAAACAAAGCTTTCCCAATGTAACCAGACTGAATAGAATGTCAAATGACTTGATAAGAAAAAAATACAATTCAGTTATGACGGAGTTTTTCGCGTTCCAATTGTTACACGACGGGCGAACCTAGTGAGATTTGTAACTCGAATACTCATGGGGTTTGGCCACTAGTTTAGTTTTTCACCAAATTTGTTCAGTCTGAACCCAAAGTGAGGTCTTAAGACCCCAGATTATAATAAGCAGAGACCCGAGGGTGGTGCGGAAAAATAATAAAAAAATGAGACTTTCCCTCACCTCTCCTGAGCACCATTTGGCGCTCCTTCACCATTTTTGGTCCTCTTCCAACCTCCTGGCTACTGCATTTGATGTAAGCTGGAAGAGAACCGAAGACAGTCCCGAAACCAGGGAGAGAAAGGGAGTATTGTGTGTCCACACCTCCCCCGGACCTCTACTTCTTATATTCCAGGATCTGAAGAGATCCCAGAGTCCAATACTGATAAAGTGATGGTGAAATCCAAAGATCTTGGGTTTGGCCAACCTGAGATTGCAGAAAATTTGAACTTTGCAAAATAGTTACAATAAATCTACAACCATCCCACAAAAATAAGTCCCCACGTGGCTATATACAAGGAAAAATGAAAAAGCAAATGGCCCTTGGAAATCACAAAAAGAAGAAAGAAATTGGCGGAATTGTATTTTGTCCATAAATAACCACCAAAAAATGAATAAAAAGGAATTAAGAAATGATATTTACCCCTAAATAATGGCAATAAATCTACAACTCATCTCACAAAAAATAAGCTGACATAAATTGGAGCTCGTAGAATAGAATGATGAAGAAATGGAAAAAAAATCCTGAATAGCATGGACCTCAAGGGGTTAATTTGCTTATTGATGTTTATAAAGATTCAATCAGCAGCGCGGTACAAAGATGGCCGACATTGACATTAATCCCTGGGCCTGATGGGAAACTAAAGGGCCAAGTTCTTGGGAAGACAATTGAGGATTCCTATAAAAAGATTGCAAACCATATTTTCATCTGAAACATCTTTGCATGAGTATCATTGTTTGTTGTCAGCCCATCGCCCCCCCCCCCCCCCAGGTAAACAAGGATTCGAGGATTTGTTCCCGACATATGCAAATGGCATGGGAATGAACAATTAGTAAATAGGATTTAATAAGCGCTAATTGAATTGTTAAGTCCTTGATCTGCACTCGCTACAGGTGAGACACAGCAATGTTGGCAGGCGAAGAACTATATCAAATGTGGTGCAAGGAACACCGGGAACACCGGGAACAGACCAGGAGTATGGACACCAGAAATGGAAGAGCAACTGGGGAACCAGCAATGGGCTTTGGACAAAACCAGGAGACCCCTGGATCAGTGACTAAGGACAGATGTTACTTGGGACCAAAAGATGCCGAGGACAGGCTACCGGAACCAGTTGGGCTCAGAACCACAAGATACTTTCAAGAACAACTGGAAGCAGAACGAGGGAACTTGCTGAATATACAACAAATATTAGAAAAGCTACATAAAGAGAATAACCAAGTAGGATGGGACTGAGCCATGGAAAGAAAACATGACTGTAAAACAGAAACACAGAAGCCACCAGGATCAAATGGCATCCTGTCGGTAAGAGCTAATTAATAGTGCTAACATATAGTGTGTGACATCAGGGGACCAGGATAAACCCCAGGAAAACACAATGAGAGCATGCTGGGAAAACTCTATGCACAATGCTAACTGCAGCACCAGATAAGTATGTTACAGCTACTTGAACATTTTCTGTAAAACATACTTTGTCATATGACGTGATCAAAAGTGAGACCAAGTTACACCTAATGGTACAATTATGAATTACATTGTCCATACCCGAGAATAGTAATGGACTTCATTTCCTAAACCTCTAGTGAAGTTAATGTATTACTTGTGATAAGGGTCAGGATGAGGTAAATTAGGACTCCCCATCAGGGTCAGAAGGAGGTAAATTAGGACATCCCATAAGGGTCAGGAGGAGGTAAATTAGGACTCCCATTAGGGTCAGGAGGAGGTAAATTAGGACTCCCCATCAGGGTCAGAAGGAGGTAAATTAGGACTCCCATTAGGGTCAGGAGGAGGTAAATTAGGACAACCCATCAGGTTCAGGGGTCAGGACTGTATAAATTAGGACTCCCCATTAGAGTCAGGATTAGTTAAATTAGGACACCCCATCAGGAACAGGAGGAGGTAATGTAGGACTCCACATTAGGATCAAGAAGAGGTAAATTACCCCCCCCCCCCCATCAGGGTCAGGACTGTATAAATTAGGACTCCCATCAGGGTCAGGGGGAGGTAAATTAGAGCTCGCCATCAGGGTCAGGATTGGATAAATTAGGACACCCCATTAGGGTCAGGACTGTATAAATTAGGACACCCCATCTTCTGGCAGTGATATGCGAAGTCCTTGCTTGGATCAGGTGAGATGACACGATGGTAAGCGGCTGCTTATTACAGATGCCTGGGATAATGAATTCTGAGGTAAATGAGTCGTGTTCTTGCCGTGATTCTTCCTCCTTCCAAGGTAAATAAGGGAACTCACAAACAAGATCTACAAGACGTGACAAATGGAGAGCAAACGTTGGCCCAGACCCAAAATGTTTGCTGAGAAGTAAATACTTGGAGTTGTGATGGAGCCAGTTATAAGATTCTGCAGTGAATCAAAACTCATCTAGAAAAGAAGAGCAAGTAAATTGGGGGGGGGGGGGGGGCGATCCAGATCCGGAGCTCTCCATGGCCTCGTGCCGGGATCACATCAGGGGGCTGCACTGAAGGTCAGATTATGATAGGTTGTGTGGAGAAGCCGCCAACCTGCTGAGATGTGCAGGAGCTTAAGATTTAACCAAGTCCCCTCCACATACTGCACCGAAAACCTGAACATGAGCGGGTCGGCACTGCGGGGTTTCAGCCATTATGTCCATTTAGGCGGTGGATTTTCACTGTAGATTTCACCCTTTGCAATCCATAATAATACCGCCACCAATACCAGCTCATGTCATGGGGTTGTTTTGCAGGGATAGAAATCAGCAGCAGAGATGTCCTATGTGGCTCCAGCCTAGGGGCGCCTGCACGATCGGGCAGAGTGTACTGGGGGCATTTTATTAGAGAGACATTGTTATTTAATTGCAACAATGTGAACCATTTTACCATTATCTCCAGTTAGAGGAAGAATATAGCCTCCTAATATATACCGCACTGCTGGCTCCTCTAACCGCCATGTGGTGGCTTCCTCCCAAATCAGTGGTCATGTGATTCTCCGGGGGTCGAAAGGAAACCACATCATGGTGGCTTGGATAACTGTACACTATATACTGTGTGATTGGGAATGCAGGGGTAGTAATAAAACCGTCCCCGCCAAGGGGCAACAGGGTGGCTCAGTGGTTAACACTGCAGCCTTGCTGCACTGGAGTCCTGGGTTCATATCCTGCCAAGAACAACATCTGCAAGGAGTATTTTGTATGTTCTCCTCATGCTTGTGTGGATTTCCTCCCATACTCCAAAGACATACTGATGGGGGGGAACTGTCCCTGCCTTCTCCTGGGGATGCCCAGCCTTCACAGATAGGCGACTTCCTGCTAAACCCTGCGAGACCTACAGCTACATCCTTGCAGAGTTCATTTTGGATTTGTCCAGTTGTATAGAAGTTGAGTACAGGAATAGCCCAGCCATGAGCGTCAATCCCCCATGAATTCAGACACTTCTAGGTTTGGGTCTTGGCCCGGGCTCGGTATGATGTCTTGCAGCAGTGTTTGGCTCCTTCTCTCTCGTTCCTTGCGCGCTCTGTCTTCGGCAGCCTCTCCTATTGCCGGATTCCAGATCATTATTGCAGGTAATTTACGCAATAAAAATAATTTCATTTGCATATTATCGCCTTGTGTGCGGCTGTAAGACTTTTAGCAGGGAACATCTCGCTGAAGGATGTGCAATTCTTAAAGGTCAGGGAGCCTTGTTTCACAGAATAAACTGACATTTGTGAAGAGGGACGGCGTGCGCAGGGTCATCCAGTCTCGCTGTTATGACACGATAATGTGTCCTGCACCAGAAATTCATTACATCTAACCTGCGGTGAATCGTTATGGCGCAGCAGGAATCCATTCCTATGCTCCCTCTTCACATTCAGGTGTCTTTATAGCATTCAGGGACGTCGCTATAGGGGTCACAGGGGTCACATAGAGACCAGACCCTAAAGTTTAGCGGTCCGAAGACTCCTGATGGTGGCGAGTTGCAGGAGGCTATGTATTCCCTCTACCAGTCTTAATTCAGTTCCCGCTGGTGCAAGATGTGTCTTAATTATTACAAGACCTCTCAATAAGCTGAGCCAGGAACAGGTTTAATCTGCAGATAAACCATATATACCATACGCCTATACCTCCGACATTCCGATAATCCAGCACTGCCATGTTTAGAGAATACTTTGGTCAGGGTTAGGAAACAGTGTCGTACTTGTTAGAGCTCAACGCCAATATGGTGCTAAAATAATACGGTCATATACTTACCCTTAAGATTTGAAGTGGTCACAACAAGCCACAAGTGCCAGGCGTGCGGGGACATCCTCTCTTCTTCAGGGTGTGTTGACCTGTCCAGTGTAACACAAAGCACTCCAGGAAGATCAGTCCTGGTTAGATGATCAAGTATAGTCTACAATGTATATTGACTTTGCAGCAGGATGCCATAGTGTCCCTGGTGTCCCTGTGCTGTTTTCTGCAGGGAGTGGATATGAGAAGTGAGGGTAAGTATCAGTGCCACATACTTCTGTAGTAAATGCCACCAGTTTTGTACAGTCCATAAACCAATAAAAAATACAGGTAGTCCTCGACTTACGACGTTGATCCGTTCCTACGCGGCGTCCTAAACCGGTTTTTGATGTAAGTAATTGTACCATATACAGTACAGTTTTCCCCGCTGCACACTAAATCACGTACTATACAGGAAGAGCTGGCAACTTGCTGTTACGAGGGAGCTTACTTTTTCTCATAGGAATGCATTGACCAGCGTTGATTGGCCAGTGTACAGCATTCAGCCAATCAACGCTGGGGGTCTGTGAGGAGGCGGAGTGTAATATCAGACCACAATGGAGACTGCTGTGATCCGATCTTAGACTCCGCCTCCTCACAGACGAGCAGAACCAGCGTTGATTGGCCGAATGCTGTAAACTGGCCAATCAATGCTGGTCAATGCATTCCTATGAGAAGAAGTAAGCTCCCTCGTAACAGCAAGCTGCCAGCTCTCCTGACTAGCAAAGATGAGCCTGCTGCATAACCAGCGTTGATTTGTTGAATGCAATACACTGTATACTACCTAAATTGTATAGCATTCGGCAAATCAACACTGGTTCGAATACTACTCGCTCATCTCTAGTCGTAACCACGGAACGTTGTAACCCGAGACTGTCGTAACCCGAGGACTACCTGTATATAGTTGCTATACAGTGTTTAAACAATACTGTTATATATTTAATATTGCAATTTCAGGTGGTCACAAGCCATAGGTGCCAGATAGACGTCTCTATAGGGGGCATTCATGTGTCTTCTGCAGCACATTTTGACGTCCAGAAAGATCAGTCCTGATTGGACAAACATTTTTGCATACTATAAATAGTCAAAGGTGAAGCTACAATGTATATTGACTTTGCAGCAGGATGCCATAGTGTTCCTGGGGTCCCTGTGCTCTGCAGGGAGGAGATATGAGGAGTATGGCCATACCACCAGGTGCCACCGTATTACCCAGGCCAATCTTATATGGAGTCATTAAAACCCATATCAAAGTTGTCTTTAAGGGTGACTTAACCATTTCTTGTCCTCCACGCCTTTCGCCTACATTTGGGAAGTGCTAGAATCTGATGAGATTGACCCTCAGGTCACGGCCATTACGAGAATCTGCTGATCTGCAAATCAATGGTTAGAAAAATCTGCAGCAGAAACCTGTCTGTAATAAAAGCTTCTCTGTTCTTCTCTGCCGAGCACGTTCACCCCTTCTCACCGCCTGAACTTTACTTATTTTATTATTTATTTTCTGCTCCGAAAAAACCCCGACGATAGAGACGTCAATAAACTTGCAGATGGAAAAACTCAAAATTTTTGCTTTTATTCCAAGATTGTAATGACAGCAATAACAGGGAGATAATCAGGTGGTAAGTAAAAAACCGCCATCAACGTAAATGGCCCAGGACCCGGCGTCGTCCTCACGCCCAGGAAAAACAGACACATAAATGATCCTATTATACAAAGAGATATGACAGGTAGCCGCTCGGCACTTATCATCTCCAGATCTCAGGTCTCGGGAGGCGAGAAGGACGAGGAGGCATTATAGAGCGCGATAACATCAACAGACAATGCAGCGCCAATATCGGATGAAACGGATGGATCTCAGCTGGACCATAAAGGCGCGGAGATTCAGGCTCGGCTGCTGCCGCATCACTAAAAGCCTCCCGCCGAATATTTTTATGCCTGAACTAGTGTCGAAACTGCAAAGGAGAAAAATAATACAGATAAAAAATGCTGCAATCTCGCTCAGTTTACCGGAGATCTTAGAAATCGAGCAAGCGAGCCGGGACTGAAGCCGAGGAGAGCGAAACGTAAGGGGCACAAGGGGCACCTTGTCTTAGGCTCAAGGGGGTCTATGCAATATTTACAAACATGTGTGTGAATGGGTTTTGGGTAGGGTTGAGCGATCGGGACCGGAAAAGTTCGGATGCCGATCGGCGATCGAGCAAATTTCACAATCGCGATCGGCTGGAAAATGATCGAAAATCAGATTTTAATAACAATCCTGAAATCTCAAGATCGGCTCAACCCCAGTTATGGGAGTGATGGGATAATGGGGTCCTCAGGTCTGAGGGGTATAAAGAGGGGCTCTTGGTGTCCGGTTCATAGGTTTTACGTGGCATGGTGTGTCAAAAGATTGGGGGAGGCGTTTGGTGGCGGTAAAGGGCAAGATGAACTTTGGAGCAGGGTACAAAATCTTTGCACCGTAGTAAGCAAATCCTGTACGATGCAAATCTTCTGCCACATCAAAGCCACTAAAGAATCGGGGGCCAGCAAGTGCCTCCAAGTGCCCACTTCAAATAAATTGGTGGTACGCATGCTTGGCCATCGAGGTATTCACTTCTTAGGGACTGCTGGAAGACCCAATTCTGCACCACCGCTCCATTTATTTTGTGAGCACCTGCTTGACCCGGTTTTCATGATTGTTGAGGGTTCTAGTGGTTGGGTTAGAAACTTGCCCCCTATCATGTGGATAGGTTAACTGTCTACAGTGGGAAAATCCCTTTAAGACCCTTTAATGAGGACCTCCAGCAACTTCAGTTCTTTGCCCCCTTCCGGGCACTGTTGGACTTTCTTCTCTACCCCACCATTCCAAAGCAATCAGTACAGTTAGTTTTGGTGCCTGATATGCTAATTAGGTTCTCTAAGGGCAAGTAGGCGGTCTTGGGCCAGAACAGACAAGGGGGCGTGATTCTCAGTTCCATCAGTGTTTGCCTCTGATTGGACAGCATCTGAGAGCTCTGCATCACGCCCCTTGCCTTCTCCGGCTTGAGGCAGCCCACTTGACAGTAAACAGATTTGACCTATCAGGCTCTGAAACTAACAGCATTGATTGATCGGGATTGTATGGGGCTAGAGAAAATTTCCAAAATCCATCCATAGAGCAGTATCTATTGAAGGAAGCAAAGGTGGAGGTGGTGAAAGGTCCTTGTCCAGGAAGTCTTTTGACACTTACTTCCTCCAAGGCTGTTTCTGACCCTGGGTCATGTGATTGAAACCATTGCCCCGCCCCTGAGTAAAGCCAGCCCCAATAGCTCAGCACCTGTGGACACAGGAGAGCGGGTGGAACAAATTGAGGGTACTGGTCCTGATCATGTGACCTAGGGCCAGAACCAGCCCCAAACCCCTAGGTGCAGTGCCTAACCCCACCTGGAGGAAGTACATGTAACAGACTCCTTAGAGAACCCCTTTAAGGGATTGTTCATTAACTTCCAAGGTATCTACCAGTAGGTGGCACTAGAAAGACACTTTTCCTCCTTCTGATGGAGAAACGATTTGGTTGCTTTTTCGGCTAGAGCCTGTGAGACTCCTGACACCAGCCGGTGTCTCTGCAAGGCGCACGTCGCACGGGGGGACTAAGACTACACATTTATCATAACAATTTATTTTTGATAGATTATTTTTTTATATTTGATTCATAAATTGAATGTCAATATAAAATTTTTATATAAATCATTTTATATGGGGAAACTGTTTTTTTTTTTTTTTTTTTTTTTTTAGTTTTTGGTGTTTTTTTCCCTTTGGATTTTTAAAAACATTTAATTTTTTTTAGTTTTTGCCTCCGTAGGTGGTCATGTGATCGGTCCTTCTACATTGCAGGGCATTATACCTGTCAGGGTGCAAATGGCAGACCTAGAACCTTCTATAGACACACAGCCACCATCGAAATATATCAACACAGGGCAATCTCATGGGGTTGCCAATGGGGTGACAAAGGGAAGTCCTTTGCTCTGTTTAACCCTTTAGGTGTCACAGTTATAAACCATGGCATGAGGGGTTAAAGGGTTGGGGTCGCAGTTATCCAACCAAAACCGAGCACACAGCCAAGGTCTTTAAGGGGTTAAACCGTGAGGGCTCCGATCTCAGCCCCCACATCGCTGGCACTACGGCTGATCTGCCACTTACACCCCTCCATGACTAGTTTGTCTGGCACTGACATTGGCCGCCCTATCACCGGGATTGTCTCCAGCCTTAAAGTCACGTCCGTCCAATAGTTACGGGAAAAGTTTGGTAATGAATAGCCAATCTGAAGTTTTGGGAGACAGAAGATGGCGGCCTCATCCGATTATTATAATAGAATTATTATTTATAGGTGACGCTATGGCCGCCCTATTAATCACCCGCCTCTAAGTGGATTATCTTTCCTTTATCACCATTTTCTTGGACATTTTGTACTTTCTTTGATAAATTGTTTCCGAAATTAAATTTCAGAGAAAACACAATTATTTCCAAATTACTGAAGATCCCCGGACAACAGAATGTGCAGAAGGAATACTAAATATCCAGACCGGAGCACCTTAAAGGGAAGGTGTCACCAAAAAATCATGTATTTATCGAAACCGGAGAGATTTCAACAAATTGTAATTGATGATGGTAGGGTGGATCGGAAAAGATCGGATTCCGATTCCAATCTTTTCCCGCGGGATCGAGGTCGGAGGTTATTTCCCACAATGCTTGGCTACTGGACAAGCATTGTGGGAAAAGATCGGAATTGGAATCCAATCTTCTCCGATCCCGATCGCTCAACCCTATTTGTAGGCTTTAGGCACCTGCCTTGGGCTCTATGGCAGTGGGGGCTCCTTTTCAGCCATCCCAGGATAGTCCACATTTAGTGTTTTGCCCATATTCCGGGCTGCGGGTCCCAATTTCAGTTGTATACAATGGTGGAGCACAGAACTGTCCACCACATGCCCTAATATCCAAGACTCGACTAGTGTTGTCTGAGGCCAGAATGGGCAACGAGCCCCAAGCCAGACACAACACTAGAGTCGAAGCCTTCAGACAACTGCATAGGAACAGGGATAGGTAAGTAGGTTTTATTTTTGTGTATATTGTTGTGTGATGGGTCACTGAGGAGACATTGTAATAAGGATATTAGGGATGAGTGATCGGGATCGAAAAAGAGCAAATTCCACGATCGCGATCGGCTGGAAAATGATTGGAAATCGGCTTTTAAAATCGATCCTGAAATCTCATGATCGGCTCAACCCTAATTATAATTCATGGAGGAACTGCAGGGGTATATGGCTATGTGACTGGCCACTCAGAGGGCATTATATTGTATGGGGACACTTCAGGGGCAGGTGACTGTATGATGGGACTCAAGGGGAGGTGCCAAAAAAACCAAAACCTCATGCTCACCTTATGTTACCTATTTGGGCCTCCTTGTGGTGTCTGGCCCTCCCTCTCTACCCCCTCAGTGATGTAATATGCCTAGAGTCAACACTGAGGACTATGATTGGGTCTCAGCGGTAACATGGGAGTGCCTACTATCATGATGTCATGTGCCCATGTAACCAATCACAGGCTTCAGCACTGCCCGCTCCATCTATTATACTCTGGGGTCCATTTTAGTTTGCTCAAGACAAGTCATAGTTACATAGTAGATGAGGTTGGATGAAGACATCAGTCCATGAAGTCCAAACTATAACCCTACAATCCCTACAGTGTTGATCCAGGGGAAGGCAAAAAAACCCCATGAGGCTCCTTCCAGTTGCCCCAATTCAGGGGGAAAAATTCCAAAATCTCCAATTGTTTAGTTTCTTAAAAAATCAATTTGAGACCTTTGGGGCTGAGCCTTGTTTGTTACGAGTTGGTTTTACCCATTTCTACTCCTGGTTATTTGTTGTCTGGTCCTTGTTATTTTCGACCTCTTGGCTTGCCTCCTAGTTCTTTTCATAGTCCCCGGGCTTGCCACAAAATTGTCCTCTCCTGGCTCCAGTCCGACTCTCCTGACATCCCAACACCACAATGGATACCAAATGGTGACTAGTCAACCTGTACAGGCCATCTACCCTTGCGGAGGGTTCTAGGGTGCAGAATAAGGACCCTGAACCCTAATTTTGACTGTTCTGGTTAGAGTTGTAACACCTGGTCGTGTCGAGTCCTCCATCACTTATTTTTGTGCAGTAACTTTTTGCTTTTTGGGAGCTCCAAACTTCTTCCAAAGCCCACGGACACGGCCATTATAGCGGGACAACCACTCGCATGGCGAAAAATGTTCTACCAAGTGAATTTTCCCTTCGAAAAGTGAATTCTGATCCTCTTGACAGACGACACAAGATGATATAAAGCTTCTCCATCGGAAGGCTCTAAATAGAACCGCGCCAGCGTCTGGCGGTTTTAATGCATTGGCGCTGTTCTCCCGGTAAACGCGCCGACCTGCTCAATCCAGATTCCCTTTCAACCTTCATTAGACGACTGATAGATTGATTGAGGACGATTCTACGTATTTTCCCTTCTCACATAAAAGCCGATAATTAATCTTTTCAAGGAGTTTAAATGAAGTAAAAGCTAAAAGCTCTCTCTGAACCGCCATCCGCTCGCGGCGAGAGCAAGGGGAGGCCTTTCAGCTAAAATAAACTTTTTTTTCAATATATTTTTTTTCAAAAAAGATGAATGTAATGGCAGAGATGAGAAGTAACAACCTAATTCAGCTCTTCCATGGGCGGGGGATGGTCATTGTGGACGTTGGACTTGTCCTGATTGGCTTGAAGGTCATAGAAAGGATGATTTTTGTTTCTCATTGTTGAGCCCTTTAAATGCACAATAGAGGTTTTATCTTTCTTCGCAATTTTATTGTTCCAATTTACGTCAAAATTACGTCAAATAGTCTTTGTGAAACTTTGTTACCATTTTGTGTCTTGTATATCTTCATGGTAACAGACAACGAGCAGATCCTGCGTAGTCTGACCCTGAAGTCGCACCGCCCTCTATCTGTCCCCTGACATCAGACACGGGTTAGAAGGAAGGAGGGGACGAATGGATAAAGATTATGACTACAGAAGGTTTCTTTGTAGTCTGTTACCATAGAGATGCATCGTTTCTAGCTGATTTTGGTGCTGCAAACATAAAACGGCAGACATTTTATTGGATTATATTTTAGGACTATGCAAAATTATTTCATTTGACCTAATTTAGGGCAATAAAAGTTGGCTGTGAAAATGATGGACAGCACGATGAGACACTGGCGGTAGAATAGATGAACCCCATTTCTTCCTGTCCAATAGTCAGTAGCCCCCGGCAGATGCTCCTTACAGATGGGATTGATGGACACAATACTCAGATGCCCGGTGACAGTCCTGGTGTATGGGAGCCATCGGTTGGGTGCGGTTTCTCTGCCCATCTCCTGTTGGTCTCTATCTCCCAGTTTCGGGGATCTGCCGACTCGGGGCACATTCTGACAATCACCGTTCACCTTCCACTTCGTAATCACAAAGGCCACTGTCAATTTTGGGTAATTCAGTTCACGTGCTATGTCCCTTAAGGATCGACCATGTCTGTGGTACCCCACAATTACCCCTTTCTCGTAATCGGACAACTCTGCACTAATGCGACTAATGCCAATGCTGTTTCCTATTTAACGGCGGAAGGCGCGACGTGCATCATGACCGCAGATATTTTCATTTGCATCGGTGTCCAAATACTTATTGGTAGACCGTGTATAAGTGGAGGCGCAGGGGAAGTGCCAAAAAATAATAAACAGTTACACTCCCCCTATCTCTCCCTATGCTCACTCTCAGTGTCTCCGGTCCTCGCTCTCAGTGTCTCCGGTCCTGGCTCTCAGTGTCTCCGGTCCTCGCTCTCAGTGTCTCCGGTCCTCGCTCTCAGTGTCTCCGGTCCTCGCTCTCAGTGTCTCCGCTCCTGGCTCTCAGTGTCTCCGGTCCTGGCTCTCAGTGTCTCCGGTCCTCGCTCTCAGTGTCTCCGCTCCTGGCTCTCAGTGTCTCCGGTCCTCGCTCTCAGTGTCTCTGGTCCTCGCTCTCAGTGTCTCCGGTCCTCGCTCTCAGTGTCTCCGGTCCTCGCTCTCAGTGTCTCCGGTCCTGGCTCTCAGTGTCTCCGGTCCTCGCTCTCAGTGTCTCCGGTCCTGGCTCTCAGTGTCTCCGGTCCTGGCTCTCAGTGTCTCTGGTCCTCGCTCTCAGTGTCTCCGCTCCTCGCTCTCAGTGTCTCCGGTCCTCGCTCTCAGTGTCTCCGGTCCTCGCTCTCAGTGTCTCCGGTCCTCGCTCTCAGTGTCTCTGGTCCTGGCTCTCAGTGTCTCCGGTCCTCGCTCTCAGTGTCTCCGGTCCTGGCTCTCAGTGTCTCTGGTCCTCGCTCTCAGTGTCTCCGGTCCTCGCTCTCAGTGTCTCCGCTCCTCGCTCTCAGTGTCTCCGCTCCTCGCTCTCAGTGTCTCCGCTCCTCGCTCTCAGTGTCTCCGCTCCTCGCTCTCAGTGTCTCCGGTCCTCGCTCTCAGTGTCTCCGGTCCTCGCTCTCAGTGTCTCTGGTCCTCGCTCTCAGTGTCTCTGGTCCTCGCTCTCAGTGTCTCCGGTCCTGGCTCTCAGTGTCTCCGGTCCTCGCTCTCAGTGTCTCCGGTCCTGGCTCTCAGTGTCTCCGCTCCTCGCTCTCAGTGTCTCCGGTCCTGGCTCTCAGTGTCTCCGGTCCTCGCTCTCAGTGTCTCCGGTCCTGGCTCTCAGTGTCTCCGCTCCTCGCTCTCAGTGTCTCCGGTCCTGGCTCTCAGTGTCTCCGCTCCTCGCTCTCAGTGTCTCCGGTCCTGGCTCTCAGTGTCTCCGGTCCTCGCTCTCAGTGTCTCCGGTCCTCGCTCTCAGTGTCTCCGCTCCTCGCTCTCAGTGTCTCCGCTCCTCGCTCTCAGTGTCTCCGCTCCTCGCTCTCAGTGTCTCCGGTCCTCGCTCTCAGTGTCTCCGGTCCTCGCTCTCAGTGTCTCTGGTCCTCGCTCTCAGTGTCTCTGGTCCTCGCTCTCAGTGTCTCCGGTCCTGGCTCTCAGTGTCTCCGGTCCTCGCTCTCAGTGTCTCCGGTCCTGGCTCTCAGTGTCTCCGCTCCTCGCTCTCAGTGTCTCCGGTCCTGGCTCTCAGTGTCTCCGGTCCTCGCTCTCAGTGTCTCCGGTCCTGGCTCTCAGTGTCTCCGGTCCTTGCTCTCAGTTTCTCCGGTCCTCGCTCTCAGTGTCTCCGGTCCTTGCTCTCAGTGTCTCCGGTCCTCGCTCTCAGTGTCTCCGATCCTCGCTCTCAGTGTCTCCGATCCTCGCTCTCAGTGTCTCCGATCCTCGCTCTCAGTGTCTCTGGTCCTCGCTCTCAGTGTCTTGGGTCCTGGCTCTCAGTGTCTCCGGTCCTCGCTCTCAGTGTCTCCGCTCCTCGCTCTCAGTGTCTCCGGTCCTCGCTCTCAGTGTCTCCGGTCCTGGCTCTCAGTGTCTCCGCTCCTCGCTCTCAGTGTCTCCGCTCCTCGCTCTCAGTGTCTCCGGTCCTCGTTCTCAGTGTCTCCGGTCCTCGCTCTCAGTGTCTCCGGTCCTCGCTCTCATTGTCTCCGGTCCTGGCTCTCAGTGTCTCCGGTCCTCGCTCTCAGTGTCTCCGGTCCTCGCTCTCAGTGTCTCCGGTCCTCGCTCTCAGTGTCTCCGGTCCTCGCTCTCAGTGTCTCTGGTCCTCGCTCTCAGTGTCTCTGGTCCTCGCTCTCAGTGTCTCCGGTCCTGGCTCTCAGTGTCTCCGGTCCTCGCTCTCAGTGTCTCCGGTCCTGGCTCTCAGTGTCTCCGGTCCTCGCTCTCAGTGTCTCCGGTCCTCGCTCTCAGTGTCTCCGGTCCTGGCTCTCAGTGTCTCCGGTCCTCGCTCTCAGTGTCTCCGGTCCTCGCTCTCAGTGTCTCTGGTCCTCGCTCTCAGTGTCTCTGGTCCTCGCTCTCAGTGTCTCCGGTCCTGGCTCTCAGTGTCTCCGGTCCTGGCTCTCAGTGTCTCCGGTCCTCGCTCTCAGTGTCTCCGGTCCTGGCTCTCAGTGTCTCCGGTCGTCGCTCTCAGTGTCTCCGGTCCTGGCTCTCAGTGTCTCCGGTCCTTGCTCTCAGTTTCTCCGGTCCTCGCTCTCAGTGTCTCCGGTCCTCGCTCTCAGTGTCTCCGGTCCTCGCTCTCAGTGTCTCCGATCCTCGCTCTCAGTGTCTCCGATCCTCGCTCTCAGTGTCTCCGGTCCTGGCTCTCAGTGTCTCTGGTCCTCGCTCTCAGTGTCTTGGGTCCTGGCTCTCAGTGTCTCCGGTCCTCGCTCTCAGTGTCTCCGGTCCTGGCTCTCAGTGTCTCCAGTCCTCGCTCTCAGTGTCTCCGGTCCTGGCTCTCAGTGTCTCCGCTCCTCGCTCTCAGTGTCTCCGCTCCTCGCTCTCAGTGTCTCCGCTCCTCGCTCTCAGTGTCTCCGGTCCTCGCTCTCAGTGTCTCCGGTCCTCGCTCTCAGTGTCTCTGGTCCTCGCTCTCAGTGTCTCTGGTCCTCGCTCTCAGTGTCTCCGGTCCTGGCTCTCAGTGTCTCCGGTCCTCGCTCTCAGTGTCTCCGGTCCTGGCTCTCAGTGTCTCCGGTCCTCGCTCTCAGTGTCTCCGGTCCTGGCTCTCAGTGTCTCCGGTCCTTGCGCTCAGTTTCTCCGGTCCTCGCTCTCAGTGTCTCCGGTCCTCGCTCTCAGTGTCTCCGGTCCTCGCTCTCAGTGTCTCCGATCCTCGCTCTCAGTGTCTCCGATCCTCGCTCTCAGTGTCTCCGGTCCTCGCTCTCAGTGTCTCTGGTCCTCTCTCTCAGTGTCTTGGGTCCTGGCTCTCAGTGTCTCCGGTCCTCGCTCTCAGTGTCTCCGGTCCTCGCTCTCAGTGTCTCCGGTCCTCGCTCTCAGTGTCTCCGCTCCTGGCTCTCAGTGTCTCCGGTCCTCGCTCTCAGTGTCTCCGGTCCTCGCTCTCAGTGTCTCCGGTCCTCGCTCTCAGTGTCTCCGCTCCTGGCTCTCAGTGTCTCCAGTCCTCGCTCTCAGTGTCTCCGGTCCTGGCTCTCAGTGTCTCCGGTCCTCGTTCTCAGTGTCTCCGGTCCTCGCTCTCAGTGTCTCCGCTCCTCGCTCTCAGTGTCTCCGGTCCTCGCTCTCAGTGTCTCCGGTCCTGGCTCTCAGTGTCTCCGGTCCTTGCTCTCAGTGTCTCCGGTCCTGGCTCTCAGTGTCTCCGGTCCTCGCTCTCAGTGTCTCCGGTCCTCGTTCTCAGTGTCTCCGGTCCTCGCTCTCAGTGTCTCCGGTCCTGGCTCTCAGTGTCTCCGGTCCTCGCTCTCAGTGTCTCCGGTCCTGGCTCTTACTGTCTCCGGTCCTCGCTCTCAGTGTCTCCGGTCCTGGCTCTCAGTGTCTCCGGTCCTCGCTCTCAGTGTCTCCGGTCCTCGCTCTCAGTGTCTCCGGTCCTCGCTCTCAGTGTCTCCGGTCCTCGCTCTCAGTGTCTCTGGTCCTTGCTCTCAGTGTCTCCGTTCCTGGCTCTCAGTGTCTCCAGTCCTGGCTCTCAGTGTCTCCGGTCCTGGCTCTCAGTGTCTCCGGTCCTCGCTCTCAGTGTCTCCGGTCCTCGCTCTCAGTGTCTCTGGTCCTTGCTCTCAGTGTCTCCGGTCCTGGCTCTCAGTGTCTCCAGTCCTGGCTCTCAGTGTCTCCGGTCCTGGCTCTCAGTGTCTCCGGTCCTCGCTCTCAGTGTCTCCGGTCCTGGCTTTCAGTGTCTCCGGTCCTCGCTCTCAGTGTCTCCGGTCCTCGCTCTCAGTGTCTCCGGTCCTGGCTCTCAGTGTCTCCGGTCCTCGCTCTCAGTGTCTCCGGTCCTGGCTCTCAGTGTCTCCGGTCCTCGCTCTCAGTGTCTCCGGTCCTCGCTCTCAGTGTCTCCGGTCCTGGCTCTCAGTGTCTCCGGTCCTCGCTCTCAGTGTCTCCGGTCCTGGCTCTCAGTGTCTCCGGTCCTCGCTCTCAGTGTCTCCGGTCCTGGCTCTCAGTGTCTCCGGTCCTGGCTCTCAGTGTCTCCGGTCCTCGTTCTCAGTGTCTCCGGTCCTCGCTCTCAGTGTCTCCGCTCCTCGCTCTCAGTGTCTCCGGTCCTCGCTCTCAGTGTCTCCGGTCCTGGCTCTCAGTGTCTCCGGTCCTTGCTCTCAGTGTCTCCGGTCCTGGCTCTCAGTGTCTCCGGTCCTCGCTCTCAGTGTCTCCGGTCCTCGTTCTCAGTGTCTCCGGTCCTCGCTCTCAGTGTCTCCGGTCCTTGCTCTCAGTGTCTCCGGTCCTCGCTCTCAGTGTCTCCGGTCCTGGCTCTTACTGTCTCCGGTCCTCGCTCTCAGTGTCTCCGGTCCTGGCTCTCAGTGTCTCCGGTCCTCGCTCTCAGTGTCTCCGGTCCTCGCTCTCAGTGTCTCCGGTCCTCGCTCTCAGTGTCTCCGGTCCTCGCTCTCAGTGTCTCTGGTCCTTGCTCTCAGTGTCTCCGGTCCTGGCTGTCAGTGTCTCCAGTCCTGGCTCTCAGTGTCTCCGGTCCTGGCTCTCAGTGTCTCCGGTCCTCGCTCTCAGTGTCTCCGGTCCTGGCTTTCAGTGTCTCCGGTCCTCGCTCTCAGTGTCTCCGGTCCTCGCTCTCAGTGTCTCCGGTCCTGGCTCTCAGTGTCTCCGGTCCTCGCTCTCAGTGTCTCCGGTCCTGGCTCTCAGTGTCTCCGGTCCTCGCTCTCAGTGTCTCCGGTCCTGGCTCTCAGTGTCTCCGGTCCTTGCTCTCAGTTTCTCCGGTCCTCGCTCTCAGTGTCTCCGGTCCTCGCTCTCAGTGTCTCCGGTCCTCGCTCTCAGTGTCTCCGATCCTCGCTCTCAGTGTCTCCGATCCTCGCTCTCAGTGTCTCCGGTCCTGGCTCTCAGTGTCTCCGGTCCTCGCTCTCAGTGTCTCCGCTCCTCGCTCTCAGTGTCTCCAGTCCTGGCTCTCAGTGTCTCCGCTCCTCGCTCTCAGTGTCTCCGGTCCTCGCTCTCAGTGTCTCCGGTCCTCGCTCTCAGTGTCTCCGGTCCTGGCTCTCAGTGTCTCCGGTCCTCGCTCTCAGTGTCTCCGGTCCTGGCTCTCAGTGTCTCCGCTCCTCGCTCTCAGTGTCTCCGCTCCTCGCTCTCAGTGTCTCCGCTCCTCGCTCTCAGTGTCTCCGGTCCTCGCTCTCAGTGTCTCCGGTCCTCGCTCTCAGTGTCTCTGGTCCTCGCTCTCAGTGTCTCTGGTCCTCGCTCTCAGTGTCTCCGGTCCTGGCTCTCAGTGTCTCCGGTCCTCGCTCTCAGTGTCTCCGGTCCTGGCTCTCAGTGTCTCCGGTCCTCGCTCTCAGTGTCTCCGGTCCTGGCTCTCAGTGTCTCCGGTCCTCGCTCTCAGTTTCTCCGGTCCTCGCTCTCAGTGTCTCCGGTCCTCGCTCTCAGTGTCTCCGGTCCTCGCTCTCAGTGTCTCCGATCCTCGCTCTCAGTGTCTCCGATCCTCGCTCTCAGTGTCTCCGGTCCTGGCTCTCAGTGTCTCTGGTCCTCGCTCTCAGTGTCTTGGGTCCTGGCTCTCAGTGTCTCCGGTCCTCGCTCTCAGTGTCTCCGGTCCTGGCTCTCAGTGTCTCCAGTCCTCGCTCTCAGTGTCTCCGGTCCTGGCTCTCAGTGTCTCCGCTCCTCGCTCTCAGTGTCTCCGCTCCTCGCTCTCAGTGTCTCCGGTCCTCGCTCTCAGTGTCTCCGGTCCTCGCTCTCAGTGTCTCTGGTCCTCGCTCTCAGTGTCTCTGGTCCTCGCTCTCAGTGTCTCCGGTCCTGGCTCTCAGTGTCTCCGGTCCTCGCTCTCAGTGTCTCCGGTCCTGGCTCTCAGTGTCTCCGGTCCTCGCTCTCAGTGTCTCCGGTCCTGGCTCTCAGTGTCTCCGGTCCTTGCTCTCAGTTTCTCCGGTCCTCGCTCTCAGTGTCTCCGGTCCTCGCTCTCAGTGTCTCCGGTCCTCGCTCTCAGTGTCTCCGATCCTCGCTCTCAGTGTCTCCGATCCTCGCTCTCAGTGTCTCCGGTCCTCGCTCTCAGTGTCTCTGGTCCTCTCTCTCAGTGTCTTGGGTCCTGGCTCTCAGTGTCTCCGGTCCTCGCTCTCAGTGTCTCCGGTCCTCGCTCTCAGTGTCTCCGGTCCTCGCTCTCAGTGTCTCCGCTCCTGGCTCTCAGTGTCTCCGGTCCTCGCTCTCAGTGTCTCCGGTCCTCGCTCTCAGTGTCTCCGCTCCTGGCTCTCAGTGTCTCCGGTCCTCGCTCTCAGTGTCTCCGGTCCTGGCTCTCAGTGTCTCTGGTCCTCGCTCTCAGTGTCTCCGGTCCTGGCTCTCAGTGTCTCCGGTCCTCGTTCTCAGTGTCTCCGGTCCTCGCTCTCAGTGTCTCCGCTCCTCGCTCTCAGTGTCTCCGCTCCTCGCTCTCAGTGTCTCCGGTCCTGGCTCTCAGTGTCTCCGGTCCTTGCTCTCAGTGTCTCCGGTCCTGGCTCTCAGTGTCTCCGGTCCTCGCTCTCAGTGTCTCCGGTCCTCGTTCTCAGTGTCTCCGGTCCTCGCTCTCAGTGTCTCCGCTCCTCGCTCTCAGTGTCTCCGGTCCTCGCTCTCAGTGTCTCCGGTCCTGGCTCTCAGTGTCTCCGGTCCTGGCTCTCAGTGTCTCCGGTCCTGGCTCTCAGTGTCTCCGGTCCTCGCTCTCAGTGTCTCCGGTCCTGGCTCTTACTGTCTCCGGTCCTCGCTCTCAGTGTCTCCGGTCCTGGCTCTCAGTGTCTCCGGTCCTCGCTCTCAGTGTCTCCGGTCCTCGCTCTCAGTGTCTCCGGTCCTCGCTCTCAGTGTCTCCGGTCCTCGCTCTCAGTGTCTCTGGTCCTTGCTCTCAGTGTCTCCGGTCCTGGCTCTCAGTGTCTCCAGTCCTGGCTCTCAGTGTCTCCGGTCCTGGCTCTCAGTGTCTCCGGTCCTCGCTCTCAGTGTCTCCGGTCCTCGCTCTCAGTGTCTCTGGTCCTTGCTCTCAGTGTCTCCGGTCCTGGCTCTCAGTGTCTCCAGTCCTGGCTCTCAGTGTCTCCGGTCCTGGCTCTCAGTGTCTCCGGTCCTCGCTCTCAGTGTCTCCGGTCCTGGCTTTCAGTGTCTCCGGTCCTCGCTCTCAGTGTCTCCGGTCCTCGCTCTCAGTGTCTCCGGTCCTCGCTCTCAGTGTCTCCGGTCCTCGCTCTCAGTGTCTCCGGTCCTCGCTCTCAGTGTCTCCGATCCTCGCTCTCAGTGTCTCCGATCCTCGCTCTCAGTGTCTCCGGTCCTCGCTCTCAGTGTCTCTGGTCCTCGCTCTCAGTGTCTCCGGTCCTCGCTCTCAGTGTCTCCGGTCCTAGCTCAAAGTGTCTCCGGTCCTCGCTCTCAGTGTCTCCGCTCCTGGCTCTCAGTGTCTCCGGTCCTCGCTCTCAGTGTCTCTGGTCCTCGCTCTCAGTGTCTCTGGTCCTCGCTCTCAGTGTCTCCGGTCCTGGCTCTCAGTGTCTCCGGTCCTCGCTCTCAGTGTCTCCGGTCCTGGCTCTCAGTGTCTCCGGTCGTCGCTCTCAGTGTCTCCGGTCCTGGCTCTCAGTGTCTCCGGTCCTCGCTCTCAGTGTCTCCGGTCCTGGCTCTCAGTGTCTCCGGTCGTCGCTCTCAGTGTCTCCGGTCCTCGCTCTCAGTGTCTCTGGTCCTCGCTCTCAGTGTCTCTGGTCCTCGCTCTCAGTGTCTCCGGTCCTGGCTCTCAGTGTCTCCGGTCCTCGCTCTCAGTGTCTCCGGTCCTGGCTCTCAGTGTCTCCGGTCGTCGCTCTCAGTGTCTCCGGTCCTGGCTCTCAGTGTCTCCGGTCCTTGCTCTCAGTTTCTCCGGTCCTCGCTCTCAGTGTCTCCGGTCCTCGCTCTCAGTGTCTCCGGTCCTCGCTCTCAGTGTCTCCGATCCTCGCTCTCAGTGTCTCCGGTCCTCGCTCTCAGTGTCTCCGGTCCTGGCTCTCAGTGTCTCCGCTCCTCGCTCTCAGTGTCTCCGCTCCTCGCTCTCAGTGTCTCCGCTCCTCGCTCTCAGTGTCTCCGGTCCTCGCTCTCAGTGTCTCCGGTCCTCGCTCTCAGTGTCTCTGGTCCTCGCTCTCAGTGTCTCTGGTCCTCGCTCTCAGTGTCTCCGGTCCTGGCTCTCAGTGTCTCCGGTCCTCGCTCTCAGTGTCTCCGGTCCTGGCTCTCAGTGTCTCCGGTCCTCGCTCTCAGTGTCTCCGGTCCTGGCTCTCAGTGTCTCTGGTCCTTGCTCTCAGTTTCTCCGGTCCTCGCTCTCAGTGTCTCCGGTCCTCGCTCTCAGTGTCTCCGGTCCTCGCTCTCAGTGTCTCCGATCCTCGCTCTCAGTGTCTCCGATCCTCGCTCTCAGTGTCTCCGGTCCTCGCTCTCAGTGTCTCCGGTCCTCGCTCTCAGTGTCTCCGCTCCTCGCTCTCAGTGTCTTGGGTCCTGGCTCTCAGTGTCTCCGGTCCTCGCTCTCAGTGTCTCCGGTCCTCGCTCTCAGTGTCTCCAGTCCTGGCTCTCAGTGTCTCCGCTCCTCGCTCTCAGTGTCTCCGGTCCTCGCTCTCAGTGTCTCCGGTCCTCGCTCTCAGTGTCTCCGGTCCTGGCTCTCAGTGTCTCCGGTCCTCGCTCTCAGTGTCTCCGGTCCTCGCTCTCAGTGTCTCTGGTCCTCGCTCTCAGTGTCTCTGGTCCTCGCTCTCAGTGTCTCCGGTCCTGGCTCTCAGTGTCTCCGGTCCTCGCTCTCAGTGTCTCCGGTCCTGGCTCTCAGTGTCTCCGGTCGTCGCTCTCAGTGTCTCCGGTCCTGGCTCTCAGTGTCTCCGGTCCTTGCTCTCAGTTTCTCCGGTCCTCGCTCTCAGTGTCTCCGGTCCTCGCTCTCAGTGTCTCCGGTCCTCGCTCTCAGTGTCTCCGATCCTCGCTCTCAGTGTCTCCGATCCTCGCTCTCAGTGTCTCCGGTCCTGGCTCTCAGTGTCTCTGGTCCTCGCTCTCAGTGTCTTGGGTCCTGGCTCTCAGTGTCTCCGGTCCTCGCTCTCAGTGTCTCCGGTCCTGGCTCTCAGTGTCTCCAGTCCTCGCTCTCAGTGTCTCCGGTCCTGGCTCTCAGTGTCTCCGCTCCTCGCTCTCAGTGTCTCCGCTCCTCGCTCTCAGTGTCTCCGCTCCTCGCTCTCAGTGTCTCCGGTCCTCGCTCTCAGTGTCTCCGTACCTCGCTCTCAGTGTCTCTGGTCCTCGCTCTCAGTGTCTCTGGTCCTCGCTCTCAGTGTCTCCGGTCCTGGCTCTCAGTGTCTCCGGTCCTCGCTCTCAGTGTCTCCGGTCCTGGCTCTCAGTGTCTCCGGTCCTCGCTCTCAGTGTCTCCGGTCCTGGCTCTCAGTGTCTCCGGTCCTTGCGCTCAGTTTCTCCGGTCCTCGCTCTCAGTGTCTCCGGTCCTCGCTCTCAGTGTCTCCGGTCCTCGCTCTCAGTGTCTCCGATCCTCGCTCTCAGTGTCTCCGATCCTCGCTCTCAGTGTCTCCGGTCCTCGCTCTCAGTGTCTCTGGTCCTCTCTCTCAGTGTCTTGGGTCCTGGCTCTCAGTGTCTCCGGTCCTCGCTCTCAGTGTCTCCGGTCCTCGCTCTCAGTGTCTCCGGTCCTCGCTCTCAGTGTCTCCGCTCCTGGCTCTCAGTGTCTCCGGTCCTCGCTCTCAGTGTCTCCGGTCCTCGCTCTCAGTGTCTCCGGTCCTCGCTCTCAGTGTCTCCGCTCCTGGCTCTCAGTGTCTCCAGTCCTCGCTCTCAGTGTCTCCGGTCCTGGCTCTCAGTGTCTCCGGTCCTCGTTCTCAGTGTCTCCGGTCCTCGCTCTCAGTGTCTCCGCTCCTCGCTCTCAGTGTCTCCGGTCCTCGCTCTCAGTGTCTCCGGTCCTGGCTCTCAGTGTCTCCGGTCCTTGCTCTCAGTGTCTCCGGTCCTGGCTCTCAGTGTCTCCGGTCCTCGCTCTCAGTGTCTCCGGTCCTCGTTCTCAGTGTCTCCGGTCCTCGCTCTCAGTGTCTCCGGTCCTGGCTCTCAGTGTCTCCGGTCCTCGCTCTCAGTGTCTCCGGTCCTGGCTCTTACTGTCTCCGGTCCTCGCTCTCAGTGTCTCCGGTCCTGGCTCTCAGTGTCTCCGGTCCTCGCTCTCAGTGTCTCCGGTCCTCGCTCTCAGTGTCTCCGGTCCTCGCTCTCAGTGTCTCCGGTCCTCGCTCTCAGTGTCTCTGGTCCTTGCTCTCAGTGTCTCCGGTCCTGGCTCTCAGTGTCTCCAGTCCTGGCTCTCAGTGTCTCCGGTCCTGGCTCTCAGTGTCTCCGGTCCTCGCTCTCAGTGTCTCCGGTCCTCGCTCTCAGTGTCTCTGGTCCTTGCTCTCAGTGTCTCCGGTCCTGGCTCTCAGTGTCTCCAGTCCTGGCTCTCAGTGTCTCCGGTCCTGGCTCTCAGTGTCTCCGGTCCTCGCTCTCAGTGTCTCCGGTCCTGGCTTTCAGTGTCTCCGGTCCTCGCTCTCAGTGTCTCCGGTCCTCGCTCTCAGTGTCTCCGGTCCTGGCTCTCAGTGTCTCCGGTCCTCGCTCTCAGTGTCTCCGGTCCTGGCTCTCAGTGTCTCCGGTCCTCGCTCTCAGTGTCTCCGGTCCTCGCTCTCAGTGTCTCCGGTCCTGGCTCTCAGTGTCTCCGGTCCTCGCTCTCAGTGTCTCCGGTCCTGGCTCTCAGTGTCTCCGGTCCTCGCTCTCAGTGTCTCCGGTCCTGGCTCTCAGTGTCTCCGGTCCTGGCTCTCAGTGTCTCCGGTCCTCGTTCTCAGTGTCTCCGGTCCTCGCTCTCAGTGTCTCCGCTCCTCGCTCTCAGTGTCTCCGGTCCTCGCTCTCAGTGTCTCCGGTCCTGGCTCTCAGTGTCTCCGGTCCTTGCTCTCAGTGTCTCCGGTCCTGGCTCTCAGTGTCTCCGGTCCTCGCTCTCAGTGTCTCCGGTCCTCGTTCTCAGTGTCTCCGGTCCTCGCTCTCAGTGTCTCCGGTCCTGGCTCTCAGTGTCTCCGGTCCTCGCTCTCAGTGTCTCCGGTCCTGGCTCTTACTGTCTCCGGTCCTCGCTCTCAGTGTCTCCGGTCCTGGCTCTCAGTGTCTCCGGTCCTCGCTCTCAGTGTCTCCGGTCCTCGCTCTCAGTGTCTCCGGTCCTCGCTCTCAGTGTCTCCGGTCCTCGCTCTCAGTGTCTCTGGTCCTTGCTCTCAGTGTCTCCGGTCCTGGCTGTCAGTGTCTCCAGTCCTGGCTCTCAGTGTCTCCGGTCCTGGCTCTCAGTGTCTCCGGTCCTCGCTCTCAGTGTCTCCGGTCCTGGCTTTCAGTGTCTCCGGTCCTCGCTCTCAGTGTCTCCGGTCCTCGCTCTCAGTGTCTCCGGTCCTGGCTCTCAGTGTCTCCGGTCCTCGCTCTCAGTGTCTCCGGTCCTGGCTCTCAGTGTCTCCGGTCCTCGCTCTCAGTGTCTCCGGTCCTGGCTCTCAGTGTCTCCGGTCCTTGCTCTCAGTTTCTCCGGTCCTCGCTCTCAGTGTCTCCGGTCCTCGCTCTCAGTGTCTCCGGTCCTCGCTCTCAGTGTCTCCGATCCTCGCTCTCAGTGTCTCCGATCCTCGCTCTCAGTGTCTCCGGTCCTCGCTCTCAGTGTCTCCGGTCCTCGCTCTCAGTGTCTCCGCTCCTCGCTCTCAGTGTCTTGGGTCCTGGCTCTCAGTGTCTCCGGTCCTCGCTCTCAGTGTCTCCGGTCCTCGCTCTCAGTGTCTCCAGTCCTGGCTCTCAGTGTCTCCGCTCCTCGCTCTCAGTGTCTCCGGTCCTCGCTCTCAGTGTCTCCGGTCCTCGCTCTCAGTGTCTCCGGTCCTGGCTCTCAGTGTCTCCGGTCCTCGCTCTCAGTGTCTCCGGTCCTGGCTCTCAGTGTCTCCGCTCCTCGCTCTCAGTGTCTCCGCTCCTCGCTCTCAGTGTCTCCGCTCCTCGCTCTCAGTGTCTCCGGTCCTCGCTCTCAGTGTCTCCGGTCCTCGCTCTCAGTGTCTCTGGTCCTCGCTCTCAGTGTCTCTGGTCCTCGCTCTCAGTGTCTCCGGTCCTGGCTCTCAGTGTCTCCGGTCCTCGCTCTCAGTGTCTCCGGTCCTGGCTCTCAGTGTCTCCGGTCCTCGCTCTCAGTGTCTCCGGTCCTGGCTCTCAGTGTCTCCGGTCCTTGCTCTCAGTTTCTCCGGTCCTCGCTCTCAGTGTCTCCGGTCCTCGCTCTCAGTGTCTCCGGTCCTCGCTCTCAGTGTCTCCGATCCTCGCTCTCAGTGTCTCCGATCCTCGCTCTCAGTGTCTCCGGTCCTGGCTCTCAGTGTCTCTGGTCCTCGCTCTCAGTGTCTTGGGTCCTGGCTCTCAGTGTCTCCGGTCCTCGCTCTCAGTGTCTCCGGTCCTGGCTCTCAGTGTCTCCAGTCCTCGCTCTCAGTGTCTCCGGTCCTGGCTCTCAGTGTCTCCGCTCCTCGCTCTCAGTGTCTCCGCTCCTCGCTCTCAGTGTCTCCGGTCCTCGCTCTCAGTGTCTCCGGTCCTCGCTCTCAGTGTCTCTGGTCCTCGCTCTCAGTGTCTCTGGTCCTCGCTCTCAGTGTCTCCGGTCCTGGCTCTCAGTGTCTCCGGTCCTCGCTCTCAGTGTCTCCGGTCCTGGCTCTCAGTGTCTCCGCTCCTGGCTCTCAGTGTCTCCGGTCCTTGCTCTCAGTTTCTCCGGTCCTCGCTCTCAGTGTCTCCGGTCCTCGCTCTCAGTGTCTCCGGTCCTCGCTCTCAGTGTCTCCGATCCTCGCTCTCAGTGTCTCCGATCCTCGCTCTCAGTGTCTCCGGTCCTCGCTCTCAGTGTCTCTGGTCCTCTCTCTCAGTGTCTTGGGTCCTGGCTCTCAGTGTCTCCGGTCCTCGCTCTCAGTGTCTCCGGTCCTCGCTCTCAGTGTCTCCGGTCCTCGCTCTCAGTGTCTCCGCTCCTGGCTCTCAGTGTCTCCGGTCCTCGCTCTCAGTGTCTCCGGTCCTCGCTCTCAGTGTCTCCGCTCCTGGCTCTCAGTGTCTCCGGTCCTCGCTCTCAGTGTCTCCGGTCCTGGCTCTCAGTGTCTCTGGTCCTCGCTCTCAGTGTCTCCGGTCCTGGCTCTCAGTGTCTCCGGTCCTCGTTCTCAGTGTCTCCGGTCCTCGCTCTCAGTGTCTCCGCTCCTCGCTCTCAGTGTCTCCGCTCCTCGCTCTCAGTGTCTCCGGTCCTGGCTCTCAGTGTCTCCGGTCCTTGCTCTCAGTGTCTCCGGTCCTGGCTCTCAGTGTCTCCAGTCCTCGCTCTCAGTGTCTCCGGTCCTCGTTCTCAGTGTCTCCGGTCCTCGCTCTCAGTGTCTCCGCTCCTCGCTCTCAGTGTCTCCGGTCCTCGCTCTCAGTGTCTCCGGTCCTGGCTCTCAGTGTCTCCGGTCCTGGCTCTCAGTGTCTCCGGTCCTGGCTCTCAGTGTCTCCGGTCCTCGCTCTCAGTGTCTCCGGTCCTGGCTCTTACTGTCTCCGGTCCTCGCTCTCAGTGTCTCCGGTCCTGGCTCTCAGTGTCTCCGGTCCTCGCTCTCAGTGTCTCCGGTCCTCGCTCTCAGTGTCTCCGGTCCTCGCTCTCAGTGTCTCCGGTCCTCGCTCTCAGTGTCTCTGGTCCTTGCTCTCAGTGTCTCCGGTCCTGGCTCTCAGTGTCTCCAGTCCTGGCTCTCAGTGTCTCCGGTCCTGGCTCTCAGTGTCTCCGGTCCTCGCTCTCAGTGTCTCCGGTCCTCGCTCTCAGTGTCTCTGGTCCTTGCTCTCAGTGTCTCCGGTCCTGGCTCTCAGTGTCTCCAGTCCTGGCTCTCAGTGTCTCCGGTCCTGGCTCTCAGTGTCTCCGGTCCTCGCTCTCAGTGTCTCCGGTCCTGGCTTTCAGTGTCTCCGGTCCTCGCTCTCAGTGTCTCCGGTCCTCGCTCTCAGTGTCTCCGGTCCTCGCTCTCAGTGTCTCCGGTCCTCGCTCTCAGTGTCTCCGGTCCTCGCTCTCAGTGTCTCCGATCCTCGCTCTCAGTGTCTCCGATCCTCGCTCTCAGTGTCTCCGGTCCTCGCTCTCAGTGTCTCTGGTCCTCGCTCTCAGTGTCTCCGGTCCTCGCTCTCAGTGTCTCCGGTCCTCGCTCAAAGTGTCTCCGGTCCTCGCTCTCAGTGTCTCCGCTCCTGGCTCTCAGTGTCTCCGGTCCTCGCTCTCAGTGTCTCTGGTCCTCGCTCTCAGTGTCTCTGGTCCTCGCTCTCAGTGTCTCCGGTCCTGGCTCTCAGTGTCTCCGGTCCTCGCTCTCAGTGTCTCCGGTCCTGGCTCTCAGTGTCTCCGGTCGTCGCTCTCAGTGTCTCCGGTCCTGGCTCTCAGTGTCTCCGGTCCTCGCTCTCAGTGTCTCCGGTCCTGGCTCTCAGTGTCTCCGGTCGTCGCTCTCAGTGTCTCCGGTCCTCGCTCTCAGTGTCTCTGGTCCTCGCTCTCAGTGTCTCTGGTCCTCGCTCTCAGTGTCTCCGGTCCTGGCTCTCAGTGTCTCCGGTCCTCGCTCTCAGTGTCTCCGGTCCTGGCTCTCAGTGTCTCCGGTCGTCGCTCTCAGTGTCTCCGGTCCTGGCTCTCAGTGTCTCCGGTCCTTGCTCTCAGTTTCTCCGGTCCTCGCTCTCAGTGTCTCCGGTCCTCGCTCTCAGTGTCTCCGGTCCTCGCTCTCAGTGTCTCCGATCCTCGCTCTCAGTGTCTCCGATCCTCGCTCTCAGTGTCTCCGGTCCTGGCTCTCAGTGTCTCTGGTCCTCGCTCTCAGTGTCTTGGGTCCTGGCTCTCAGTGTCTCCGGTCCTCGCTCTCAGTGTCTCCGGTCCTGGCTCTCAGTGTCTCCAGTCCTCGCTCTCAGTGTCTCCGGTCCTGGCTCTCAGTGTCTCCGCTCCTCGCTCTCAGTGTCTCCGCTCCTCGCTCTCAGTGTCTCCGCTCCTCGCTCTCAGTGTCTCCGGTCCTCGCTCTCAGTGTCTCCGGTCCTCGCTCTCAGTGTCTCTGGTCCTCGCTCTCAGTGTCTCTGGTCCTCGCTCTCAGTGTCTCCGGTCCTGGCTCTCAGTGTCTCCGGTCCTCGCTCTCAGTGTCTCCGGTCCTGGCTCTCAGTGTCTCCGGTCCTCGCTCTCAGTGTCTCCGGTCCTGGCTCTCAGTGTCTCCGGTCCTTGCTCTCAGTTTCTCCGGTCCTCGCTCTCAGTGTCTCCGGTCCTCGCTCTCAGTGTCTCCGGTCCTCGCTCTCAGTGTCTCCGATCCTCGCTCTCAGTGTCTCCGATCCTCGCTCTCAGTGTCTCCGGTCCTCGCTCTCAGTGTCTCCGGTCCTCGCTCTCAGTGTCTCCGCTCCTCGCTCTCAGTGTCTTGGGTCCTGGCTCTCAGTGTCTCCGGTCCTCGCTCTCAGTGTCTCCGGTCCTCGCTCTCAGTGTCTCCAGTCCTGGCTCTCAGTGTCTCCGCTCCTCGCTCTCAGTGTCTCCGGTCCTCGCTCTCAGTGTCTCCGGTCCTCGCTCTCAGTGTCTCCGGTCCTGGCTCTCAGTGTCTCCGGTCCTCGCTCTCAGTGTCTCCGGTCCTCGCTCTCAGTGTCTCTGGTCCTCGCTCTCAGTGTCTCTGGTCCTCGCTCTCAGTGTCTCCGGTCCTGGCTCTCAGTGTCTCCGGTCCTCGCTCTCAGTGTCTCCGGTCCTGGCTCTCAGTGTCTCCGGTCGTCGCTCTCAGTGTCTCCGGTCCTGGCTCTCAGTGTCTCCGGTCCTTGCTCTCAGTTTCTCCGGTCCTCGCTCTCAGTGTCTCCGGTCCTCGCTCTCAGTGTCTCCGGTCCTCGCTCTCAGTGTCTCCGATCCTCGCTCTCAGTGTCTCCGATCCTCGCTCTCAGTGTCTCCGGTCCTGGCTCTCAGTGTCTCTGGTCCTCGCTCTCAGTGTCTTGGGTCCTGGCTCTCAGTGTCTCCGGTCCTCGCTCTCAGTGTCTCCGGTCCTGGCTCTCAGTGTCTCCAGTCCTCGCTCTCAGTGTCTCCGGTCCTGGCTCTCAGTGTCTCCGCTCCTCGCTCTCAGTGTCTCCGCTCCTCGCTCTCAGTGTCTCCGCTCCTCGCTCTCAGTGTCTCCGGTCCTCGCTCTCAGTGTCTCCGGTCCTCGCTCTCAGTGTCTCTGGTCCTCGCTCTCAGTGTCTCTGGTCCTCGCTCTCAGTGTCTCCGGTCCTGGCTCTCAGTGTCTCCGGTCCTCGCTCTCAGTGTCTCCGGTCCTGGCTCTCAGTGTCTCCGGTCCTCGCTCTCAGTGTCTCCGGTCCTGGCTCTCAGTGTCTCCGGTCCTTGCGCTCAGTTTCTCCGGTCCTCGCTCTCAGTGTCTCCGGTCCTCGCTCTCAGTGTCTCCGGTCCTCGCTCTCAGTGTCTCCGATCCTCGCTCTCAGTGTCTCCGATCCTCGCTCTCAGTGTCTCCGGTCCTCGCTCTCAGTGTCTCTGGTCCTCTCTCTCAGTGTCTTGGGTCCTGGCTCTCAGTGTCTCCGGTCCTCGCTCTCAGTGTCTCCGGTCCTCGCTCTCAGTGTCTCCGGTCCTCGCTCTCAGTGTCTCTGGTCCTTGCTCTCAGTGTCTCCGGTCCTGGCTCTCAGTGTCTCCAGTCCTGGCTCTCAGTGTCTCCGGTCCTGGCTCTCAGTGTCTCCGGTCCTCGCTCTCAGTGTCTCCGGTCCTCGCTCTCAGTGTCTCTGGTCCTTGCTCTCAGTGTCTCCGGTCCTGGCTCTCAGTGTCTCCAGTCCTGGCTCTCAGTGTCTCCGGTCCTGGCTCTCAGTGTCTCCGGTCCTCGCTCTCAGTGTCTCCGGTCCTGGCTTTCAGTGTCTCCGGTCCTCGCTCTCAGTGTCTCCGGTCCTCGCTCTCAGTGTCTCCGGTCCTCGCTCTCAGTGTCTCCGGTCCTCGCTCTCAGTGTCTCCGGTCCTCGCTCTCAGTGTCTCCGATCCTCGCTCTCAGTGTCTCCGATCCTCGCTCTCAGTGTCTCCGGTCCTCGCTCTCAGTGTCTCTGGTCCTCGCTCTCAGTGTCTCCGGTCCTCGCTCTCAGTGTCTCCGGTCCTCGCTCAAAGTGTCTCCGGTCCTCGCTCTCAGTGTCTCCGCTCCTGGCTCTCAGTGTCTCCGGTCCTCGCTCTCAGTGTCTCTGGTCCTCGCTCTCAGTGTCTCTGGTCCTCGCTCTCAGTGTCTCCGGTCCTGGCTCTCAGTGTCTCCGGTCCTCGCTCTCAGTGTCTCCGGTCCTGGCTCTCAGTGTCTCCGGTCGTCGCTCTCAGTGTCTCCGGTCCTGGCTCTCAGTGTCTCCGGTCCTCGCTCTCAGTGTCTCCGGTCCTGGCTCTCAGTGTCTCCGGTCGTCGCTCTCAGTGTCTCCGGTCCTCGCTCTCAGTGTCTCTGGTCCTCGCTCTCAGTGTCTCTGGTCCTCGCTCTCAGTGTCTCCGGTCCTGGCTCTCAGTGTCTCCGGTCCTCGCTCTCAGTGTCTCCGGTCCTGGCTCTCAGTGTCTCCGGTCGTCGCTCTCAGTGTCTCCGGTCCTGGCTCTCAGTGTCTCCGGTCCTTGCTCTCAGTTTCTCCGGTCCTCGCTCTCAGTGTCTCCGGTCCTCGCTCTCAGTGTCTCCGGTCCTCGCTCTCAGTGTCTCCGATCCTCGCTCTCAGTGTCTCCGATCCTCGCTCTCAGTGTCTCCGGTCCTGGCTCTCAGTGTCTCTGGTCCTCGCTCTCAGTGTCTTGGGTCCTGGCTCTCAGTGTCTCCGGTCCTCTCTCTCAGTGTCTCCGGTCCTGGCTCTCAGTGTCTCCAGTCCTCGCTCTCAGTGTCTCCGGTCCTGGCTCTCAGTGTCTCCGCTCCTCGCTCTCAGTGTCTCCGCTCCTCGCTCTCAGTGTCTCCGCTCCTCGCTCTCAGTGTCTCCGGTCCTCGCTCTCAGTGTCTCCGGTCCTCGCTCTCAGTGTCTCTGGTCCTCGCTCTCAGTGTCTCTGGTCCTCGCTCTCAGTGTCTCCGGTCCTGGCTCTCAGTGTCTCCGGTCCTCGCTCTCAGTGTCTCCGGTCCTGGCTCTCAGTGTCTCCGGTCCTCGCTCTCAGTGTCTCCGGTCCTGGCTCTCAGTGTCTCCGGTCCTTGCTCTCAGTTTCTCCGGTCCTCGCTCTCAGTGTCTCCGGTCCTCGCTCTCAGTGTCTCCGGTCCTCGCTCTCAGTGTCTCCGATCCTCGCTCTCAGTGTCTCCGATCCTCGCTCTCAGTGTCTCCGGTCCTCGCTCTCAGTGTCTCCGGTCCTCGCTCTCAGTGTCTCCGCTCCTCGCTCTCAGTGTCTTGGGTCCTGGCTCTCAGTGTCTCCGGTCCTCGCTCTCAGTGTCTCCGGTCCTCGCTCTCAGTGTCTCCAGTCCTGGCTCTCAGTGTCTCCGCTCCTCGCTCTCAGTGTCTCCGGTCCTCGCTCTCAGTGTCTCCGGTCCTCGCTCTCAGTGTCTCCGGTCCTGGCTCTCAGTGTCTCCGGTCCTCGCTCTCAGTGTCTCCGGTCCTCGCTCTCAGTGTCTCTGGTCCTCGCTCTCAGTGTCTCTGGTCCTCGCTCTCAGTGTCTCCGGTCCTGGCTCTCAGTGTCTCCGGTCCTCGCTCTCAGTGTCTCCGGTCCTGGCTCTCAGTGTCTCCGGTCGTCGCTCTCAGTGTCTCCGGTCCTGGCTCTCAGTGTCTCCGGTCCTTGCTCTCAGTTTCTCCGGTCCTCGCTCTCAGTGTCTCCGGTCCTCGCTCTCAGTGTCTCCGGTCCTCGCTCTCAGTGTCTCCGATCCTCGCTCTCAGTGTCTCCGATCCTCGCTCTCAGTGTCTCCGGTCCTGGCTCTCAGTGTCTCTGGTCCTCGCTCTCAGTGTCTTGGGTCCTGGCTCTCAGTGTCTCCGGTCCTCGCTCTCAGTGTCTCCGGTCCTGGCTCTCAGTGTCTCCAGTCCTCGCTCTCAGTGTCTCCGGTCCTGGCTCTCAGTGTCTCCGCTCCTCGCTCTCAGTGTCTCCGCTCCTCGCTCTCAGTGTCTCCGCTCCTCGCTCTCAGTGTCTCCGGTCCTCGCTCTCAGTGTCTCCGGTCCTCGCTCTCAGTGTCTCTGGTCCTCGCTCTCAGTGTCTCTGGTCCTCGCTCTCAGTGTCTCCGGTCCTGGCTCTCAGTGTCTCCGGTCCTCGCTCTCAGTGTCTCCGGTCCTGGCTCTCAGTGTCTCCGGTCCTCGCTCTCAGTGTCTCCGGTCCTGGCTCTCAGTGTCTCCGGTCCTTGCGCTCAGTTTCTCCGGTCCTCGCTCTCAGTGTCTCCGGTCCTCGCTCTCAGTGTCTCCGGTCCTCGCTCTCAGTGTCTCTGGTCCTCGCTCTCAGTGTCTCTGGTCCTCGCTCTCAGTGTCTCCGGTCCTGGCTCTCAGTGTCTCCGGTCCTCGCTCTCAGTGTCTCTGGTCCTGGCTCTCAGTGTCTCCGATCCTCGCTCTCAGTGTCTCCGATCCTCGCTCTCAGTGTCTCCGGTCCTCGCTCTCAGTGTCTCTGGTCCTCTCTCTCAGTGTCTTGGGTCCTGGCTCTCAGTGTCTCCGGTCCTCGCTCTCAGTGTCTCCGGTCCTCGCTCTCAGTGTCTCCGGTCCTCGCTCTCAGTGTCTCCGCTCCTGGCTCTCAGTGTCTCCGGTCCTCGCTCTCAGTGTCTCCGGTCCTCGCTCTCAGTGTCTCCGGTCCTCGCTCTCAGTGTCTCCGCTCCTGGCTCTCAGTGTCTCCAGTCCTCGCTCTCAGTGTCTCCGGTCCTGGCTCTCAGTGTCTCCGGTCCTCGTTCTCAGTGTCTCCGGTCCTCGCTCTCAGTGTCTCCGCTCCTCGCTCTCAGTGTCTCCGGTCCTCGCTCTCAGTGTCTCCGGTCCTGGCTCTCAGTGTCTCCGGTCCTTGCTCTCAGTGTCTCCGGTCCTGGCTCTCAGTGTCTCCGGTCCTCGCTCTCAGTGTCTCCGGTCCTCGTTCTCAGTGTCTCCGGTCCTCGCTCTCAGTGTCTCCGGTCCTGGCTCTCAGTGTCTCCGGTCCTCGCTCTCAGTGTCTCCGGTCCTGGCTCTTACTGTCTCCGGTCCTCGCTCTCAGTGTCTCCGGTCCTGGCTCTCAGTGTCTCCGGTCCTCGCTCTCAGTGTCTCCGGTCCTCGCTCTCAGTGTCTCCGGTCCTCGCTCTCAGTGTCTCCGGTCCTCGCTCTCAGTGTCTCTGGTCCTTGCTCTCAGTGTCTCCGGTCCTGGCTCTCAGTGTCTCCAGTCCTGGCTCTCAGTGTCTCCGGTCCTGGCTCTCAGTGTCTCCGGTCCTCGCTCTCAGTGTCTCCGGTCCTCGCTCTCAGTGTCTCTGGTCCTTGCTCTCAGTGTCTCCGGTCCTGGCTCTCAGTGTCTCCAGTCCTGGCTCTCAGTGTCTCCGGTCCTGGCTCTCAGTGTCTCCGGTCCTCGCTCTCAGTGTCTCCGGTCCTGGCTTTCAGTGTCTCCGGTCCTCGCTCTCAGTGTCTCCGGTCCTCGCTCTCAGTGTCTCCGGTCCTGGCTCTCAGTGTCTCCGGTCCTCGCTCTCAGTGTCTCCGGTCCTGGCTCTCAGTGTCTCCGGTCCTCGCTCTCAGTGTCTCCGGTCCTCGCTCTCAGTGTCTCCGGTCCTGGCTCTCAGTGTCTCCGGTCCTCGCTCTCAGTGTCTCCGGTCCTGGCTCTCAGTGTCTCCGGTCCTCGCTCTCAGTGTCTCCGGTCCTGGCTCTCAGTGTCTCCGGTTCTGGCTCTCAGTGTCTCCGGTCCTCGTTCTCAGTGTCTCCGGTCCTCGCTCTCAGTGTCTCCGCTCCTCGCTCTCAGTGTCTCCGGTCCTCGCTCTCAGTGTCTCCGGTCCTGGCTCTCAGTGTCTCCGGTCCTTGCTCTCAGTGTCTCCGGTCCTGGCTCTCAGTGTCTCCGGTCCTCGCTCTCAGTGTCTCCGGTCCTCGTTCTCAGTGTCTCCGGTCCTCGCTCTCAGTGTCTCCGGTCCTGGCTCTCAGTGTCTCCGGTCCTCGCTCTCAGTGTCTCCGGTCCTGGCTCTTACTGTCTCCGGTCCTCGCTCTCAGTGTCTCCGGTCCTGGCTCTCAGTGTCTCCGGTCCTCGCTCTCAGTGTCTCCGGTCCTCGCTCTCAGTGTCTCCGGTCCTCGCTCTCAGTGTCTCCGGTCCTCGCTCTCAGTGTCTCTGGTCCTTGCTCTCAGTGTCTCCGGTCCTGGCTGTCAGTGTCTCCAGTCCTGGCTCTCAGTGTCTCCGGTCCTGGCTCTCAGTGTCTCCGGTCCTCGCTCTCAGTGTCTCCGGTCCTGGCTTTCAGTGTCTCCGGTCCTCGCTCTCAGTGTCTCCGGTCCTCGCTCTCAGTGTCTCCGGTCCTGGCTCTCAGTGTCTCCGGTCCTCGCTCTCAGTGTCTCCGGTCCTGGCTCTCAGTGTCTCCGGTCCTCGCTCTCAGTGTCTCCGGTCCTGGCTCTCAGTGTCTCCGGTCCTTGCTCTCAGTTTCTCCGGTCCTCGCTCTCAGTGTCTCCGGTCCTCGCTCTCAGTGTCTCCGGTCCTCGCTCTCAGTGTCTCCGATCCTCGCTCTCAGTGTCTCCGATCCTCGCTCTCAGTGTCTCCGGTCCTCGCTCTCAGTGTCTCCGGTCCTCGCTCTCAGTGTCTCCGCTCCTCGCTCTCAGTGTCTTGGGTCCTGGCTCTCAGTGTCTCCGGTCCTCGCTCTCAGTGTCTCCGGTCCTCGCTCTCAGTGTCTCCAGTCCTGGCTCTCAGTGTCTCCGCTCCTCGCTCTCAGTGTCTCCGGTCCTCGCTCTCAGTGTCTCCGGTCCTCGCTCTCAGTGTCTCCGGTCCTGGCTCTCAGTGTCTCCGGTCCTCGCTCTCAGTGTCTCCGGTCCTGGCTCTCAGTGTCTCCGCTCCTCGCTCTCAGTGTCTCCGCTCCTCGCTCTCAGTGTCTCCGCTCCTCGCTCTCAGTGTCTCCGGTCCTCGCTCTCAGTGTCTCCGGTCCTCGCTCTCAGTGTCTCTGGTCCTCGCTCTCAGTGTCTCTGGTCCTCGCTCTCAGTGTCTCCGGTCCTGGCTCTCAGTGTCTCCGGTCCTCGCTCTCAGTGTCTCCGGTCCTGGCTCTCAGTGTCTCCGGTCCTCGCTCTCAGTGTCTCCGGTCCTGGCTCTCAGTGTCTCCGGTCCTTGCTCTCAGTTTCTCCGGTCCTCGCTCTCAGTGTCTCCGGTCCTCGCTCTCAGTGTCTCCGGTCCTCGCTCTCAGTGTCTCCGATCCTCGCTCTCAGTGTCTCCGATCCTCGCTCTCAGTGTCTCCGGTCCTGGCTCTCAGTGTCTCTGGTCCTCGCTCTCAGTGTCTTGGGTCCTGGCTCTCAGTGTCTCCGGTCCTCGCTCTCAGTGTCTCCGGTCCTGGCTCTCAGTGTCTCCAGTCCTCGCTCTCAGTGTCTCCGGTCCTGGCTCTCAGTGTCTCCGCTCCTCGCTCTCAGTGTCTCCGCTCCTCGCTCTCAGTGTCTCCGGTCCTCGCTCTCAGTGTCTCCGGTCCTCGCTCTCAGTGTCTCTGGTCCTCGCTCTCAGTGTCTCTGGTCCTCGCTCTCAGAGTCTCCGGTCCTGGCTCTCAGTGTCTCCGGTCCTCGCTCTCAGTGTCTCCGGTCCTGGCTCTCAGTGTCTCCGGTCCTCGCTCTCAGTGTCTCCGGTCCTGGCTCTCAGTGTCTCCGGTCCTTGCTCTCAGTTTCTCCGGTCCTCGCTCTCAGTGTCTCCGGTCCTCGCTCTCAGTGTCTCCGGTCCTCGCTCTCAGTGTCTCCGATCCTCGCTCTCAGTGTCTCCGATCCTCGCTCTCAGTGTCTCCGGTCCTCGCTCTCAGTGTCTCTGGTCCTCTCTCTCAGTGTCTTGGGTCCTGGCTCTCAGTGTCTCCGGTCCTCGCTCTCAGTGTCTCCGGTCCTCGCTCTCAGTGTCTCCGGTCCTCGCTCTCAGTGTCTCCGCTCCTGGCTCTCAGTGTCTCCGGTCCTCGCTCTCAGTGTCTCCGGTCCTCGCTCTCAGTGTCTCCGCTCCTGGCTCTCAGTGTCTCCGGTCCTCGCTCTCAGTGTCTCCGGTCCTGGCTCTCAGTGTCTCTGGTCCTCGCTCTCAGTGTCTCCGGTCCTGGCTCTCAGTGTCTCCGGTCCTCGTTCTCAGTGTCTCCGGTCCTCGCTCTCAGTGTCTCCGCTCCTCGCTCTCAGTGTCTCCGCTCCTCGCTCTCAGTGTCTCCGGTCCTGGCTCTCAGTGTCTCCGGTCCTTGCTCTCAGTGTCTCCGGTCCTGGCTCTCAGTGTCTCCGGTCCTCGCTCTCAGTGTCTCCGGTCCTCGTTCTCAGTGTCTCCGGTCCTCGCTCTCAGTGTCTCCGCTCCTCGCTCTCAGTGTCTCCGGTCCTCGCTCTCAGTGTCTCCGGTCCTGGCTCTCAGTGTCTCCGGTCCTGGCTCTCAGTGTCTCCGGTCCTGGCTCTCAGTGTCTCCGGTCCTCGCTCTCAGTGTCTCCGGTCCTGGCTCTTACTGTCTCCGGTCCTCGCTCTCAGTGTCTCCGGTCCTGGCTCTCAGTGTCTCCGGTCCTCGCTCTCAGTGTCTCCGGTCCTCGCTCTCAGTGTCTCCGGTCCTCGCTCTCAGTGTCTCCGGTCCTCGCTCTCAGTGTCTCTGGTCCTTGCTCTCAGTGTCTCCGGTCCTGGCTCTCAGTGTCTCCAGTCCTGGCTCTCAGTGTCTCCGGTCCTGGCTCTCAGTGTCTCCGGTCCTCGCTCTCAGTGTCTCCGGTCCTCGCTCTCAGTGTCTCTGGTCCTTGCTCTCAGTGTCTCCGGTCCTGGCTCTCAGTGTCTCCAGTCCTGGCTCTCAGTGTCTCCGGTCCTGGCTCTCAGTGTCTCCGGTCCTCGCTCTCAGTGTCTCCGGTCCTGGCTTTCAGTGTCTCCGGTCCTCGCTCTCAGTGTCTCCGGTCCTCGCTCTCAGTGTCTCCGGTCCTCGCTCTCAGTGTCTCCGGTCCTCGCTCTCAGTGTCTCCGGTCCTCGCTCTCAGTGTCTCCGATCCTCGCTCTCAGTGTCTCCGATCCTCGCTCTCAGTGTCTCCGGTCCTCGCTCTCAGTGTCTCTGGTCCTCGCTCTCAGTGTCTCCGGTCCTCGCTCTCAGTGTCTCCGGTCCTCGCTCAAAGTGTCTCCGGTCCTCGCTCTCAGTGTCTCCGCTCCTGGCTCTCAGTGTCTCCGGTCCTCGCTCTCAGTGTCTCTGGTCCTCGCTCTCAGTGTCTCTGGTCCTCGCTCTCAGTGTCTCCGGTCCTGGCTCTCAGTGTCTCCGGTCCTCGCTCTCAGTGTCTCCGGTCCTGGCTCTCAGTGTCTCCGGTCGTCGCTCTCAGTGTCTCCGGTCCTGGCTCTCAGTGTCTCCGGTCCTCGCTCTCAGTGTCTCCGGTCCTGGCTCTCAGTGTCTCCGGTCGTCGCTCTCAGTGTCTCCGGTCCTCGCTCTCAGTGTCTCTGGTCCTCGCTCTCAGTGTCTCTGGTCCTCGCTCTCAGTGTCTCCGGTCCTGGCTCTCAGTGTCTCCGGTCCTCGCTCTCAGTGTCTCCGGTCCTGGCTCTCAGTGTCTCCGGTCGTCGCTCTCAGTGTCTCCGGTCCTGGCTCTCAGTGTCTCCGGTCCTTGCTCTCAGTTTCTCCGGTCCTCGCTCTCAGTGTCTCCGGTCCTCGCTCTCAGTGTCTCCGGTCCTCGCTCTCAGTGTCTCCGATCCTCGCTCTCAGTGTCTCCGATCCTCGCTCTCAGTGTCTCCGGTCCTGGCTCTCAGTGTCTCTGGTCCTCGCTCTCAGTGTCTTGGGTCCTGGCTCTCAGTGTCTCCGGTCCTCGCTCTCAGTGTCTCCGGTCCTGGCTCTCAGTGTCTCCAGTCCTCGCTCTCAGTGTCTCCGGTCCTGGCTCTCAGTGTCTCCGCTCCTCGCTCTCAGTGTCTCCGCTCCTCGCTCTCAGTGTCTCCGGTCCTCGCTCTCAGTGTCTCCGGTCCTCGCTCTCAGTGTCTCTGGTCCTCGCTCTCAGTGTCTCTGGTCCTCGCTCTCAGTGTCTCCGGTCCTGGCTCTCAGTGTCTCCGGTCCTCGCTCTCAGTGTCTCCGGTCCTGGCTCTCAGTGTCTCCGGTCCTCGCTCTCAGTGTCTCCGGTCCTGGCTCTCAGTGTCTCCGGTCCTTGCTCTCAGTTTCTCCGGTCCTCGCTCTCAGTGTCTCCGGTCCTCGCTCTCAGTGTCTCCGGTCCTCGCTCTCAGTGTCTCCGATCCTCGCTCTCAGTGTCTCCGATCCTCGCTCTCAGTGTCTCCGGTCCTCGCTCTCAGTGTCTCTGGTCCTCTCTCTCAGTGTCTTGGGTCCTGGCTCTCAGTGTCTCCGGTCCTCGCTCTCAGTGTCTCCGGTCCTCGCTCTCAGTGTCTCCGCTCCTGGCTCTCAGTGTCTCCGGTCCTCGCTCTCAGTGTCTCCGGTCCTCGCTCTCAGTGTCTCCGGTCCTCGCTCTCAGTGTCTCCGCTCCTGGCTCTCAGTGTCTCCAGTCCTCGCTCTCAGTGTCTCCGGTCCTGGCTCTCAGTGTCTCCGGTCCTCGTTCTCAGTGTCTCCGGTCCTCGCTCTCAGTGTCTCCGCTCCTTGCTCTCAGTGTCTCCGGTCCTCGCTCTCAGTGTCTCCGGTCCTGGCTCTCAGTGTCTCCGGTCCTTGCTCTCAGTGTCTCCGGTCCTGGCTCTCAGTGTCTCCGGTCCTCGCTCTCAGTGTCTCCGGTCCTCGTTCTCAGTGTCTCCGGTCCTCGCTCTCAGTGTCTCCGGTCCTGGCTCTCAGTGTCTCCGGTCCTCGCTCTCAGTGTCTCCGGTCCTGGCTCTTACTGTCTCCGGTCCTCGCTCTCAGTGTCTCCGGTCCTGGCTCTCAGTGTCTCCGGTCCTCGCTCTCAGTGTCTCCGGTCCTCGCTCTCAGTGTCTCCGGTCCTCGCTCTCAGTGTCTCCGGTCCTCGCTCTCAGTGTCTCTGGTCCTTGCTCTCAGTGTCTCCGGTCCTGGCTCTCAGTGTCTCCAGTCCTGGCTCTCAGTGTCTCCGGTCCTGGCTCTCAGTGTCTCCGGTCCTCGCTCTCAGTGTCTCCGGTCCTCGCTCTCAGTGTCTCTGGTCCTTGCTCTCAGTGTCTCCGGTCCTGGCTCTCAGTGTCTCCAGTCCTGGCTCTCAGTGTCTCCGGTCCTGGCTCTCAGTGTCTCCGGTCCTCGCTCTCAGTGTCTCCGGTCCTGGCTTTCAGTGTCTCCGGTCCTCGCTCTCAGTGTCTCCGGTCCTCGCTCTCAGTGTCTCCGGTCCTGGCTCTCAGTGTCTCCGGTCCTCGCTCTCAGTGTCTCCGGTCCTGGCTCTCAGTGTCTCCGGTCCTCGCTCTCAGTGTCTCCGGTCCTCGCTCTCAGTGTCTCCGGTCCTGGCTCTCAGTGTCTCCGGTCCTCGCTCTCAGTGTCTCCGGTCCTGGCTCTCAGTGTCTCCGGTCCTCGCTCTCAGTGTCTCCGGTCCTGGCTCTCAGTGTCTCCGGTCCTGGCTCTCAGTGTCTCCGGTCCTTGCTCTCAGTGTCTCCGGTCCTCGCTCTCAGTGTCTCCGGTCCTCGCTCTCAGTGTCTCCGGTCCTCGCTCTCAGTGTCTCCGGTCCTCGCTCTCAGTGTCTCTGGTCCTCGCTCTCAGTGTCTCCAGGCCTGGCTCTCAGTGTCTCCGGTCCTGGCTCTCAGTGTCTCCGGTCCTGGCTCTCAGTGTCTCCGGTCCTCGCTCTCAGTGTCTCCGGTCCTCGTTCTCAGTGTCTCCGGTCCTCGCTCTCAGTGTCTCCGCTCCTCGCTCTCAGTGTCTCCGGTCCTCGCTCTCAGTGTCTCCGGTCCTGGCTCTCAGTGTCTCCGGTCCTGGCTCTCAGTGTCTCCGGTCCTGGCTCTCAGTGTCTCCGGTCCTCGCTCTCAGTGTCTCCGGTCCTGGCTCTTACTGTCTCCGGTCCTCGCTCTCAGTGTCTCCGGTCCTGGCTCTCAGTGTCTCCGGTCCTCGCTCTCAGTGTCTCCGGTCCTCGCTCTCAGTGTCTCCGGTCCTCGCTCTCAGTGTCTCCGGTCCTCGCTCTCAGTGTCTCTGGTCCTTGCTCTCAGTGTCTCCGGTCCTGGCTCTCAGTGTCTCCAGTCCTGGCTCTCAGTGTCTCCGGTCCTGGCTCTCAGTGTCTCCGGTCCTCGCTCTCAGTGTCTCCGGTCCTCGCTCTCAGTGTCTCTGGTCCTTGCTCTCAGTGTCTCCGGTCCTGGCTCTCAGTGTCTCCAGTCCTGGCTCTCAGTGTCTCCGGTCCTGGCTCTCAGTGTCTCCGGTCCTCGCTCTCAGTGTCTCCGGTCCTGGCTTTCAGTGTCTCCGGTCCTCGCTCTCAGTGTCTCCGGTCCTCGCTCTCAGTGTCTCCGGTCCTCGCTCTCAGTGTCTCCGGTCCTCGCTCTCAGTGTCTCCGGTCCTCGCTCTCAGTGTCTCCGATCCTCGCTCTCAGTGTCTCCGATCCTCGCTCTCAGTGTCTCCGGTCCTCGCTCTCAGTGTCTCTGGTCCTCGCTCTCAGTGTCTCCGGTCCTCGCTCTCAGTGTCTCCGGTCCTCGCTCTCAGTGTCTCCGATCCTCGCTCTCAGTGTCTCCGATCCTCGCTCTCAGTGTCTCCGGTCCTCGCTCTCAGTGTCTCTGGTTCTCGCTCTCAGTGTCTCCGGTCCTCGCTCTCAGTGTCTCCGGTCCTCGCTCAAAGTGTCTCCGGTCCTCGCTCTCAGTGTCTCCGCTCCTGGCTCTCAGTGTCTCCGGTCCTCGCTCTCAGTGTCTCCGGTCCTCGCTCTCAGTGTCTCCGGTCCTCGCTCTCAGTGTCTCCGGTCCTCGCTCTCAGTGTCTCCGCTCCTGTCTCTCAGTGTCTCCGGTCCTGGCTCTCAGTGTCTCCGGTCCTGGCTCTCAGTGTCTCCGCTCCTGGCTCTCATTGTCTCCGGTCCTCGCTCTCAGTGTCTCCGGTCCTGGCTCTCAGTGTCTCCAGTCCTGGCTCTCAGTGTCTCTGGTCCTTGCTCTCAGTGTCTCCGCTCCTCGCTCTCAGTGTCTCTGGTCCTCGCTCTCAGTGTCTCCGGTCCTGGCTCTCAGTGTCTCCGGTCCTCGCTCTCAGTGTCTCCGGTCCTGGCTCTTAGTGTCTCCTGTCCTCGCTCTCAGTGTCTCCGGTCCTCGTTCTCAGTGTCTCCGGTCCTGGCTCTCAGTGTCTCCGGTCCTCGCTCTCAGTGTCTCTGGTCCTGGCTCTCAGTGTCTCCGGTCCTCGCTCTCAGTGTCTCCGGTCCTGGCTCTCAGTGTCTCCGGTCCTGGCTCTCAGTGTCTCCGGTCCTCGCTCTCAGTGTCTCCGCTCCTCGCTCTCAGTGTCTCCGCTCCTCGCTCTCAGTGTCTTGGGTCCTGGCTCTCAGTGTCTCCGGTCCTCGCTCTCAGTGTCTCCGGTCCTCGCTCTCAGTGTCTCCAGTCCTGGCTCTCAGTGTCTCCGCTCCTCGCTCTCAGTGTCTCCGGTCCTCGCTCTCAGTGTCTCCGGTCCTCGCTCTCAGTGTCTCCGGTCCTGGCTCTCAGTGTCTCCGGTCCTCGCTCTCAGTGTCTCCGGTCCTGGCTCTCAGTGTCTCCGCTCCTCGCTCTCAGTGTCTCCGCTCCTCGCTCTCAGTGTCTCCGGTCCTCGCTCTCAGTGTCTCCGGTCCTCGCTCTCAGTGTCTCTGGTCCTCGCTCTCAGTGTCTCTGGTCCTCGCTCTCAGTGTCTCCGGTCCTGGCTCTCAGTGTCTCCGGTCCTCGCTCTCAGTGTCTCCGGTCCTGGCTCTCAGTGTCTCCGGTCCTCGCTCTCAGTGTCTCCGGTCCTGGCTCTCAGTGTCTCCGGTCCTTGCTCTCAGTTTCTCCGGTCCTCGCTCTCAGTGTCTCCGGTCCTCGCTCTCAGTGTCTCCGGTCCTCGCTCTCAGTGTCTCCGATCCTCGCTCTCAGTGTCTCCGATCCTCGCTCTCAGTGTCTCCGGTCCTGGCTCTCAGTGTCTCTGGTCCTCGCTCTCAGTGTCTTGGGTCCTGGCTCTCAGTGTCTCCGGTCCTCGCTCTCAGTGTCTCCGGTCCTGGCTCTCAGTGTCTCCAGTCCTCGCTCTCAGTGTCTCCGGTCCTGGCTCTCAGTGTCTCCGCTCCTCGCTCTCAGTGTCTCCGCTCCTCGCTCTCAGTGTCTCCGGTCCTCGCTCTCAGTGTCTCCGGTCCTCGCTCTCAGTGTCTCTGGTCCTCGCTCTCAGTGTCTCTGGTCCTCGCTCTCAGTGTCTCCGGTCCTGGCTCTCAGTGTCTCCGGTCCTCGCTCTCAGTGTCTCCGGTCCTGGCTCTCAGTGTCTCCGGTCCTCGCTCTCAGTGTCTCCGGTCCTGGCTCTCAGTGTCTCCGGTCCTTGCTCTCAGTTTCTCCGGTCCTCGCTCTCAGTGTCTCCGGTCCTCGCTCTCAGTGTCTCCGGTCCTCGCTCTCAGTGTCTCCGATCCTCGCTCTCAGTGTCTCCGATCCTCGCTCTCAGTGTCTCCGGTCCTCGCTCTCAGTGTCTCTGGTCCTCTCTCTCAGTGTCTTGGGTCCTGGCTCTCAGTGTCTCCGGTCCTCGCTCTCAGTGTCTCCGGTCCTCGCTCTCAGTGTCTCCGGTCCTCGCTCTCAGTGTCTCCGCTCCTGGCTCTCAGTGTCTCCGGTCCTCGCTCTCAGTGTCTCCGGTCCTCGCTCTCAGTGTCTCCGCTCCTGGCTCTCAGTGTCTCCGGTCCTCGCTCTCAGTGTCTCCGGTCCTGGCTCTCAGTGTCTCTGGTCCTCGCTCTCAGTGTCTCCGGTCCTGGCTCTCAGTGTCTCCGGTCCTCGTTCTCAGTGTCTCCGGTCCTCGCTCTCAGTGTCTCCGCTCCTCGCTCTCAGTGTCTCCGCTCCTCGCTCTCAGTGTCTCCGGTCCTGGCTCTCAGTGTCTCCGGTCCTTGCTCTCAGTGTCTCCGGTCCTGGCTCTCAGTGTCTCCGGTCCTCGCTCTCAGTGTCTCCGGTCCTCGTTCTCAGTGTCTCCGGTCCTCGCTCTCAGTGTCTCCGCTCCTCGCTCTCAGTGTCTCCGGTCCTCGCTCTCAGTGTCTCCGGTCCTGGCTCTCAGTGTCTCCGGTCCTGGCTCTCAGTGTCTCCGGTCCTGGCTCTCAGTGTCTCCGGTCCTCGCTCTCAGTGTCTCCGGTCCTGGCTCTTACTGTCTCCGGTCCTCGCTCTCAGTGTCTCCGGTCCTGGCTCTCAGTGTCTCCGGTCCTCGCTCTCAGTGTCTCCGGTCCTCGCTCTCAGTGTCTCCGGTCCTCGCTCTCAGTGTCTCCGGTCCTCGCTCTCAGTGTCTCTGGTCCTTGCTCTCAGTGTCTCCGGTCCTGGCTCTCAGTGTCTCCAGTCCTGGCTCTCAGTGTCTCCGGTCCTGGCTCTCAGTGTCTCCGGTCCTCGCTCTCAGTGTCTCCGGTCCTCGCTCTCAGTGTCTCTGGTCCTTGCTCTCAGTGTCTCCGGTCCTGGCTCTCAGTGTCTCCGGTCCTGGCTCTCAGTGTCTCCGGTCCTGGCTCTCAGTGTCTCCGGTCCTCGCTTTCAGTGTCTCCGGTCCTGGCTTTCAGTGTCTCCGGTCCTCGCTCTCAGTGTCTCCGGTCCTCGCTCTCAGTGTCTCCGGTCCTCGCTCTCAGTGTCTCCGGTCCTCGCTCTCAGTGTCTCCGGTCCTCGCTCTCAGTGTCTCCGATCCTCGCTCTCAGTGTCTCCGATCCTCGCTCTCAGTGTCTCCGGTCCTCGCTCTCAGTGTCTCTGGTCCTCGCTCTCAGTGTCTCCGGTCCTCGCTCTCAGTGTCTCCGGTCCTCGCTCAAAGTGTCTCCGGTCCTCGCTCTCAGTGTCTCCGCTCCTGGCTCTCAGTGTCTCCGGTCCTCGCTCTCAGTGTCTCCGGTCCTCGCTCTCAGTGTCTCCGGTCCTCGCTCTCAGTGTCTCCGGTCCTCGCTCTCAGTGTCTCCGCTCCTGTCTCTCAGTGTCTCCGGTCCTGGCTCTCAGTGTCTCCGGTCCTGGCTCTCAGTGTCTCCGCTCCTGGCTCTCAGTGTCTCCGGTCCTCGCTCTCAGTGTCTCCGGTCCTGGCTCTCAGTGTCTCCAGTCCTGGCTCTCAGTGTCTCTGGTCCTTGCTCTCAGTGTCTCCGCTCCTCGCTCTCAGTGTCTCTGGTCCTCGCTCTCAGTGTCTCCGGTCCTGGCTCTCAGTGTCTCCGGTCCTCGCTCTCAGTGTCTCCGGTCCTGGCTCTTAGTGTCTCCTGTCCTCGCTCTCAGTGTCTCCGGTCCTCGTTCTCAGTGTCTCCGGTCCTGGCTCTCAGTGTCTCCGGTCCTCGCTCTCAGTGTCTCTGGTCCTGGCTCTCAGTGTCTCCGGTCCTCGCTCTCAGTGTCTCCGGTCCTGGCTCTCAGTGTCTCCGGTCCTCGCTCTCAGTGTCTCCGGTCCTCAATCTCAGTGTCTCCGGTCCTCGCTCTCAGTGTCTCCGGTCCTCGTTCTCAGTGTCTCCGATCCTCGCTCTCAGTGTCTCCGGTCCTCGCTCTCAGTGTCTCTGGTCCTCGCTCTCAGTGTCTTGGGTCCTGGCTCTCAGTGTCTCCGGTCCTCGCTCTCAGTGTCTCCGGTCCTCGCTCTCAGTGTCTCCGGTCCTCGCTCTCAGTGTCTCCGCTCCTGGCTCTCAGTGTCTCCGTTCCTCGCTCTCAGTGTCTCCGGTCCTCGCTCTCAGTGTCTCCGCTCCTGGCTCTCAGTGTCTCCGGTCCTCGCTCTCAGTGTCTCCGGTCCTGGCTCTCAGTGTCTCTGGTCCTCGCTCTCAGTGTCTCCGGTCCTGGCTCTCAGTGTCTCCGGTCCTCGTTCTCAGTGTCTCCGGTCCTCGCTCTCAGTGTCTCCGCTCCTCGCTCTCAGTGTCTCCGGTCCTGGCTCTCAGTGTCTCCGGTCCTGGCTCTCAGTGTCTCCGGTCCTCGCTCTCAGTGTCTCCGGTCCTGGCTCTCAGTGTCTCCGGTCCTCGCTCTCAGTGTCTCCGGTCCTCGTTCTCAGTGTCTCCGGTCCTCGCTCTCAGTGTCTCCGATCCTGGCTCTCAGTGTCTCCGGTCCTCGCTCTCAGTGTCTCCGGTCCTGGCTCTCAGTGTCTCCGGTCCTCGCTCTCAGTGTCTCCGGTCCTGGCTCTCAGTGTCTCCGGTCCTCGCTCTCAGTGTCTCCGGTCCTCGCTCTCAGTGTCTCCGGTCCTCGCTCTCAGTGTCTCCGATCCTCGCTCTCAGTGTCTCCGATCCTCGCTCTCAGTGTCTCCGGTCCTCGCTCTCAGTGTCTCTGGTCCTCGTTCTCAGTGTCTTGGGTCCTGGCTCTTAGTGTCTCTGGTACTCACTCTCAGTGTCTCTGGTCCTTGCTCTCAGTGTCTCCGGTCCTGGCTCTCAGTGTCTCCGGTCCTCGCTCTCAGTGTCTCCGATCCTCGCTCTCAGTGTCTCCGGTCCTCGCTCTCAGTGTCTCCGGTCCTCGCTCTCAGTGTCTCCGGTCCTCACTCTCAGTGTCTCCGGTCCTCGCTCTCAGTGTCTCCGCTCCTGGCTCTCAGTGTCTCCGGTCCTCGCTCTCAGTGTCTCCGGTCCTGGCTCTCAGTGTCTCTGGTCCTCGCTCTCAGTGTCTCCGGTCCTGGCTCTCAGTGTCTCTGGTCCTTGCTCTCAGTGTCTCCGGTCCTGGCTCTCAGTGTCTCCGGTCCTGGCTCTCAGTGTCTCCGGTCCTCGCTCTCAGTGTCTCCGCTCCTCGCTCTCAGTGTCTCCGCTCCTGGCTCTCAGTGTCTCCGGTCCTCGCTCTCAGTGTCTCCGGTCCTGGCTCTCAGTGTCTCTGGTCCTCGCTCTCAGTGTCTCCGGTCCTGGCTCTCAGTGTCTCCGGTCCTGGCTCTCAGTGTCTCCGGTCCTCGCTCTCAGTGTCTCCGCTCCTCGCTCTCAGTGTCTCCGCTCCTGGCTCTCAGTGTCTCCGGTCCTCGCTCTCAGTGTCTCCGGTCCTCGCTCTCAGTGTCTCCGCTCCTGGCTCTCAGTGTCTCCGGTCCTCGCTCTCAGTGTCTCCGGTCCTGGCTCTCAGTGTCTTTGGTCCTCGCTCTCAGTGTCTCCGGTCCTGGCTCTCAGTGTCTCCGGTCCTCGTTCTCAGTGTCTCCGGTCCTCGCTCTCAGTGTCTCCGCTCCTCGCTCTCAGTGTCTCCGGTCCTCGCTCTCAGTGTCTCCGGTCCTGGCTCTCAGTGTCTCCGGTCCTTGCTCTCAGTGTCTCCGGTCCTGGCTCTCAGTGTCTCCGGTCCTCGCTCTCAGTGTCTCCGGTCCTCGTTCTCAGTGTCTCCGGTCCTCGCTCTCAGTGTCTCCGCTCCTCGCTCTCAGTGTCTCCGGTCCTCGCTCTCAGTGTCTCCGGTACTGGCTCTCAGTGTCTCCGGTCCTGGCTCTCAGTGTCTCCGGTCCTGGCTCTCAGTGTCTCCGGTCCTCGCTCTCAGTGTCTCCGGTCCTGGCTCTTACTGTCTCCGGTCCTCGCTCTCAGTGTCTCCGGTCCTGGCTCTCAGTGTCTCCGGTCCTCGCTCTCAGTGTCTCCGGTCCTCGCTCTCAGTGTCTCCGGTCCTCGCTCTCAGTGTCTCCGGTCCTCGCTCTCAGTGTCTCTGGTCCTTGCTCTCAGTGTCTCCGGTCCTGGCTCTCAGTGTCTCCAGTCCTGGCTCTCAGTGTCTCCGGTCCTGGCTCTCAGTGTCTCCGGTCCTCGCTCTCAGTGTCTCCGGTCCTCGCTCTCAGTGTCTCTGGTCCTTGCTCTCAGTGTCTCCGGTCCTGGCTCTCAGTGTCTCCAGTCCTGGCTCTCAGTGTCTCCGGTCCTGGCTCTCAGTGTCTCCGGTCCTCGCTCTCAGTGTCTCCGGTCCTGGCTTTCAGTGTCTCCGGTCCTCGCTCTCAGTGTCTCCGGTCCTCGCTCTCAGTGTCTCCGGTCCTCGCTCTCAGTGTCTCCGGTCCTCGCTCTCAGTGTCTCCGGTCCTCGCTCTCAGTGTCTCCGATCCTCGCTCTCAGTGTCTCCGATCCTCGCTCTCAGTGTCTCCGGTCCTCGCTCTCAGTGTCTCTGGTCCTGGCTCTCAGTGTCTCCGGTCCTCGCTCTCAGTGTCTCCGGTCCTCGCTCAAAGTGTCTCCGGTCCTCGCTCTCAGTGTCTCCGCTCCTGGCTCTCAGTGTCTCCGGTCCTCGCTCTCAGTGTCTCCGGTCCTCGCTCTCAGTGTCTCCGGTCCTCGCTCTCAGTGTCTCCGGTCCTCGCTCTCAGTGTCTCCGCTCCTGTCTCTCAGTGTCTCCGGTCCTCGCTCTCAGTGTCTCCGGTCCTGGCTCTCAGTGTCTCCGCTCCTGGCTCTCAGTGTCTCCGGTCCTCGCTCTCAGTGTCTCCGGTCCTGGCTCTCAGTGTCTCCAGTCCTGGCTCTCAGTGTCTCTGGTCCTTGCTCTCAGTGTCTCCGCTCCTCGCTCTCAGTGTCTCTGGTCCTCGCTCTCAGTGTCTCCGGTCCTGGCTCTCAGTGTCTCCGGTCCTCGCTCTCAGTGTCTCCGGTCCTGGCTCTTAGTGTCTCCTGTCCTCGCTCTCAGTGTCTCCGGTCCTCGTTCTCAGTGTCTCCGGTCCTGGCTCTCAGTGTCTCCGGTCCTCGCTCTCAGTGTCTCTGGTCCTGGCTCTCAGTGTCTCCGGTCCTCGCTCTCAGTGTCTCCGGTCCTGGCTCTCAGTGTCTCCGGTCCTCGCTCTCAGTGTCTCCGGTCCTCAATCTCAGTGTCTCCGGTCCTCGCTCTCAGTGTCTCCGGTCCTCGCTCTCAGTGTCTCCGATCCTCGCTCTCAGTGTCTCCGGTCCTCGCTCTCAGTGTCTCTGGTCCTCGCTCTCAGTGTCTTGGGTCCTGGCTCTCAGTGTCTCCGGTCCTCGCTCTCAGTGTCTCCGGTCCTCGCTCTCAGTGTCTCCGGTCCTCGCTCTCAGTGTCTCCGCTCCTGGCTCTCAGTGTCTCCGGTCCTCGCTCTCAGTGTCTCCGGTCCTCGCTCTCAGTGTCTCCGCTCCTGGCTCTCAGTGTCTCCGGTCCTGGCTCTCAGTGTCTCCGGTCCTGGCTCTCAGTGTCTCTGGTCCTCGCTCTCAGTGTCTCCGGTCCTGGCTCTCAGTGTCTCCGGTCCTCGTTCTCAGTGTCTCCGGTCCTCGCTCTCAGTGTCTCCGCTCCTCGCTCTCAGTGTCTCCGGTCCTGGCTCTCAGTGTCTCCGGTCCTGGCTCTCAGTGTCTCCGGTCCTCGCTCTCAGTGTCTCCGGTCCTGGCTCTCAGTGTCTCCGGTCCTCGCTCTCAGTGTCTCCGGTCCTCGTTCTCAGTGTCTCCGGTCCTCGCTCTCAGTGTCTCCGGTCCTGGCTCTCAGTGTCTCCGGTCCTCGCTCTCAGTGTCTCCGGTCCTGGCTCTCAGTGTCTCCGGTCCTCGCTCTCAGTGTCTCCGGTCCTGGCTCTCAGTGTCTCCGGTCCTCGCTCTCAGTGTCTCCGGTCCTCGCTCTCAGTGTCTCCGGTCCTCGCTCTCAGTGTCTCCGATCCTCGCTCTCAGTGTCTCCGATCCTCGCTCTCAGTGTCTCCGGTCCTCGCTCTCAGTGTCTTTGGTCCTCGCTCTCAGTGTCTTGGGTCCTGGCTCTTAGTGTCTCTGGTACTCACTCTCAGTGTCTCTGGTCCTTGCTCTCAGTGTCTCCGGTCCTGGCTCTCAGTGTCTCCGGTCCTCGCTCTCAGTGTCTCCGATCCTCGCTCTCAGTGTCTCCGGTCCTCGCTCTCAGTGTCTCCGGTCCTCGCTCTCAGTGTCTCCGGTCCTCACTCTCAGTGTCTCCGGTCCTCGCTCTCAGTGTCTCTGGTCCTTGCTCTCAGTGTCTCTGGTCCTCGCTCTCAGTGTCTCTGGTCCTTGCTCTCAGTGTCTCTGGTCCTTGCTCTCAGTGTCTCCGGTCCTGGCTCTCAGTGTCTCCGGTCCTGGCTCTCAGTGTCTCTGGTCCTTGCTCTCAGTGTCTCCGGTCCTGGCTCTCAGTGTCTCCGGTCCTGGCTCTCAGTGTCTCCGGTCCTCGCTCTCAGTGTCTCCGCTCCTCGCTCTCAGTGTCTCCGCTCCTGGCTCTCAGTGTCTCCGGTCCTCGCTCTCAGTGTCTCCGGTCCTGGCTCTCAGTGTCTCTGGTCCTCGCTCTCAGTGTCTCCGGTCCTGGCTCTCAGTGTCTCCGGTCCTGGCTCTCAGTGTCTCCGGTCCTCGCTCTCAGTGTCTCCGCTCCTCGCTCTCAGTGTCTCCGCTCCTGGCTCTCAGTGTCTCCGGTCCTCGCTCTCAGTGTCTCCGGTCCTGGCTCTCAGTGTCTCTGGTCCTCGCTCTCAGTGTCTCCGGTCCTGGCTCTCAGTGTCTCTGGTCCTTGCTCTCAGTGTCTCCGGTCCTGGCTCTCAGTGTCTCCGGTCCTGGCTCTCAGTGTCTCCGGTCCTCGCTCTCAGTGTCTCCGGTCCTGGCTCTCAGTGTCTCTGGTCCTTGCTCTCAGTGTCTCCGCTCCTCGCTCTCAGTGTCTCCGGTCCTGGCTCTCAGTGACTCCGGTCCTGGCTCTCAGTGTCTCCGGTCCTCGCTCTCAGTGTCTCCGGTCCTCGCTCGCAGTGTCTCCGCTCCTCGCTCTCAGTGTCTCCAGTCCTGGCTCTCAGTGTCTCCGGTCCTCGCTCTCAGTGTCTCCGGTCCTCACTCTCAGTGTCTCCGCTCCTCGCTCTCAGTGTCTCCGCTCCTGGCTCTCAGTGTCTCCGGTCCTCGCTCTCAGTGTCTCCGGTCCTGGCTCTCAGTGTCTCTGGTCCTCGCTCTCAGTGTCTCCGGTCCTGGCTCTCAGTGTCTCTGGTCCTTGCTCTCAGTGTCTCCGGTCCTGGCTCTCAGTGTCTCCGGTCCTGGCTCTCAGTGTCTCCGGTCCTGGCTCTCAGTGTCTCCGGTCCTGGCTCTCAGTGTCTCTGGTCCTTGCTCTCAGTGTCTCCGCTCCTCGCTCTCAGTGTCTCCGGTCCTGGCTCTCAGTGTCTCCGGTCCTGACTCTCAGTGTCTCCGGTCCTCGCTCTCAGTGTCTCCGGTCCTCGCTCGCAGTGTCTCCGCTCCTCGCTCTCAGTGTCTCCAGTCCTGGCTCTCAGTGTCTCCGCTCCTCGCTCTCAGTGTCTCCGGTCCTCACTGTCAGTGTCTCCGGTCCTCGCTGTCAGTGTCTCCGGTCCTCGCTCTCAGTGTCTCCGGTCCTCGCTCTCAGTGTCTCCGCTCCTGGCTCTCAGTGTCTCCGGTCCTCGCTCTCAGTGTCTCCGGTCCTCGCTCTCAGTGTCTCCGCTCCTGGCTCTCAGTGTTTCCGGTCCTCGCTCTCAGTGTCTCCGGTCCTGGCTCTCAGTGTCTCTGGTCCTCGCTCTCAGTGTCTCCGGTCCTGGCTCTCAGTGTCTCCGGTCCTCGTTCTCAGTGTCTCCGGTCCTCGCTCTCAGTGTCTCCGGTCCTTGCTCTCAGTGTCTCCGGTCCTGGCTCTCAGTGTCTCCGGTCCTCGCTCTCAGAGTCTCCGGTCCTCGTTCTCAGTGTCTCCGGTCCTCGCTCTCAGTGTCTCCGGTCCTGGCTCTCAGTGTCTCCGGTCCTCGCTCTCAGTGTCTCCGGTCCTGGCTCTTAGTGTCTCCGGTCCTCGCTCTCAGTGTCTCCGGTCCTGGCTCTCAGTGTCTCCGGTCCTCGCTCTCAGTGTCTCCGGTCCTCGCTCTCAGTGTCTCCGGTCCTCGCTCTCAGTGTCTCCGGTCCTCGCTCTCAGTGTCTCTGGTCCTTGCTCTCAGTGTCTCCGGTCCTGGCTCTCAGTGTCTCCAGTCCTGGCTCTCAGTGTCTCCGGTCTTGGCTCTCAGTGTCTCCGGTCCTCGCTCTCAGTGTCTCCGGTCCTGGCTTTCAGTGTCTCCGGTCCTCGCTCTCAGTGTCTCCGGTCCTCGCTCTCAGTGTCTCCGGTCCTCGCTCTCAGTGTCTCCGGTCCTCGCTCTCAGTGTCTCCGGTCCTCGCTCTCAGTGTCTCCGATCCTTGCTCTCAGTGTCTCCGATCCTCGCTCTCAGTGTCTCCGGTCCTCGCTCTCAGTGTCTCTGGTCCTCGCTCTCAGTGTCTCCGGTCCTCGCTCTCAGTGTCTCCGGTCCTCGCTCAAAGTGTCTCCGGTCCTCGCTCTCAGTGTCTCCGCTCCTGGCTCTCAGTGTCTCCGGTCCTCGCTCTCAGTGTCTCCGGTCCTCGCTCTCAGTGTCTCCGGTCCTCGCTCTCAGTGTCTCCGCTCCTGGCTCTCAGTGTCTCCGGTCCTCGCTCTCAGTGTCTCCGGTCCTGGCTCTCAGTGTCTCCGGTCCTCGTTCTCAGTGTCTCCGGTCCTCGCTCTCAGTGTCTCCGGTCCTCGCTCTCAGTGTCTCCGGTCCTCGCTCTCAGTGTCTCCGCTCCTGTCTCTCAGTGTCTCCGGTCCTGGCTCTCAGTGTCTCCGGTCCTGGCTCTCAGTGTCTCCGCTCCTGGCTCTCAGTGTCTCCGGTCCTGGCTCTCAGTGTCTCCGGTCCTCGCTCTCAGTGTCTCCGGTCCTGGCTCTCAGTGTCTCCAGTCCTGGCTCTCAGTGTCTCTGGTCCTTGCTCTCAGTGTCTCCGGTCCTCGCTCTCAGTGTCTCCGATCCTCGCTCTCAGTGTCTCCGGTCCTGGCTCTCAGTGTCTCCGGTCCTCGCTCTCAGTGTCTCCGCTCCTCGCTCTCAGTGTCTCCGGTCCTGGCTCTCAGTGTCTCCGGTCCTCGCTCTCAGTGTCTCCGGTCCTGGCTCTTAGTGTCTCCTGTCCTCGCTCTCAGTGTCTCCGCTCCTGGCTCTCAGTGTCTCCGGTCCTCGCTCTCAGTGTCTCTGGTCCTCGCTCTCAGTGTCTCCGCTCCTGTCTCTCAGTGTCTCCGGTCCTGGCTCTCAGTGTCTCCGGTCCTCGCTCTCAGTGTCTCCGGTCCTGGCTCTCAGTGTCTCCAGTCCTGGCTCTCAGTGTCTCTGGTCCTTGCTCTCAGTGTCTCCGGTCCTCGCTCTCAGTGTCTCCGATCCTCGCTCTCAGTGTCTCCGGTCCTGGCTCTCAGTGTCTCCGGTCCTCGCTCTCAGTGTCTCCGCTCCTCGCTCTCAGTGTCTCTGGTCCTCGCTCTCAGTGTCTCCGGTCCTGGCTCTCAGTGTCTCCGGTCCTCGCTCTCAGTGTCTCCGGTCCTGGCTCTTAGTGTCTCCGGTCCTCGCTCTCAGTGTCTCCGGTCCTCGTTCTCAGTGTCTCCGGTCCTCGCTCTCAGTGTCTCCGGTCCTGGCTCTCAGTGTCTCCGGTCCTCGCTCTCAGTGTCTCTGGTCCTGGCTCTCAGTGTCTCCGGTCCTCGCTCTCAGTGTCTCCGGTCCTGGCTCTCAGTGTCTCCGGTCCTCGCTCTCAGTGTCTCCGGTCCTCAATCTCAGTGTCTCCGGTCCTCGCTCTCAGTGTCTCCGGTCCTCGCTCTCAGTGTCTCCGATCCTCGCTCTCAGTGTCTCCGATCCTCGCTCTCAGTGTCTCCGGTCCTCGCTCTCAGTGTCTCTGGTCCTCGCTCTCAGTGTCTTGGGTCCTGGCTCTCAGTGTCTCCGGTCCTCGCTCTCAGTGTCTCCGGTCCTCGCTCTCAGTGTCTCCGGTCCTCGCTCTCAGTGTCTCCGCTCCTGGCTCTCAGTGTCTCCGGTCCTCGCTCTCAGTGTCTCCGGTCCTCGCTCTCAGTGTCTCCGCTCCTGGCTCTCAGTGTCTCCGGTCCTCGCTCTCAGTGTCTCCGGTCCTGGCTCTCAGTGTCTCTGGTCCTCGCTCTCAGTGTCTCCGGTCCTGGCTCTCAGTGTCTCCGGTCCTCGTTCTCAGTGTCTCCGGTCCTCGCTCTCAGTGTCTCCGCTCCTCGCTCTCAGTGTCTCCGGTCCTCGCTCTCAGTGTCTCCGGTCCTGGCTCTCAGTGTCTCCGGTCCTCGCTCTCAGTGTCTCCGGTCCTGGCTCTCAGTGTCTCCGGTCCTCGCTCTCAGTGTCTCCGGTCCTCGTTCTCAGTGTCTCCGGTCCTCGCTCTCAGTGTCTCCGGTCCTGGCTCTCAGTGTCTCCGGTCCTCGCTCTCAGTGTCTCCGGTCCTGGCTCTCAGTGTCTCCGGTCCTCGCTCTCAGTGTCTCCGGTCCTGGCTCTTAGTGTCTCCGGTCCTCGCTCTCAGTGTCTCCGGTCCTCGCTCTCAGTGTCTCCGGTCCTCGCTCTCAGTGTCTCCGATCCTCGCTCTCAGTGTCTCCGATCCTCGCTCTCAGTGTCTCCGGTCCTCGCTCTCAGTGTCTCTGGTCCTCGCTCTCAGTGTCTTGGGTCCTGGCTCTCAGTGTCTCCGGTCCTCGCTCTCAGTGTCTCCGGTCCTCGCTCTCAGTGTCTCCGGTCCTCGCTCTCAGTGTCTCCGCTCCTGGCTCTCAGTGTCTCCGCTCCTGGCTCTCAGTGTCTCCGGTCCTCGCTCTCAGTGTCTCCGGTCCTCGCTCTCAGTGTCTCCGGTCCTGGCTCTCAGTGTCTCCGGTCCTCGCTCTCAGTGTCTCCGGTCCTGGCTCTCAGTGTCTCTGGTCCTCGCTCTCAGTGTCTCCGGTCCTCGCTCTCAGTGTCTCCGCTCCTGGCTCTCAGTGTCTCCGGTCCTGGCTCTCAGTGTCTCCGGTCCTCGCTCTCAGTGTCTCCGGTCCTCACTCTCAGTGTCTCCGGTCCTGGCTCTCAGTGTCTCCAGTCCTGGCTCTCAGTGTCTCCGCTCCTCGCTCTCAGTGTCTCCGGTCCTCGCTCTCAGTGTCTCCAGTCCTGGCTCTCAGTGTCTCCGCTCCTCGCTCTCAGTGTCTCCGGTCCTCGCTCTCAGTGTCTCCGATCCTCGCTCTCAGTGTCTCCGATCCTCGCTCTCAATGTCTCCGGTCCTGGCTCTCAGTGTCTCCGATCCTCGCTCTCAGTGTCTCCGGTCCTCGCTCTCAGTGTCTCTGGTCCTTGCTCTCAGTGTCTCGGGTCCTGGCTCTCAGTGTCTCCGGTCCTCACTCTCAGTGTCTCCGGTCCTCGCTCTCAGTGTCTCCGGTCCTGGCTCTCAGTGTCTCTGGTCCTCGCTCTCAGTGTCTCCGGTCCTGGCTCTCAGTGTCTCTGGTCCTTGCTCTCAGTGTCTCCGGTCCTGGCTCTCAGTGTCTCCGGTCCTCGCTCTCAGTGTCTCCGATCCTCGCTCTCAGTGTCTCCGGTCCTCGCTCTCAGTGTCTCCGGTCCTCGCTCTCAGTGTCTCCGGTCCTCACTCTCAGTGTCTCCGGTCCTCGCTCTCAGTGTCTCCGCTCCTGGCTCTCAGTGTCTCCGGTCCTCGCTCTCAGTGTCTCCGGTCCTGGCTCTCAGTGTCTCTGGTCCTCGCTCTCAGTGTCTCCGGTCCTGGCTCTCAGTGTCTCCGGTCCTGGCTCTCAGTGTCTCCGGTCCTCGCTCTCAGTGTCTCCGGTCCTGGCTCTCAGTGTCTCTGGTCCTTGCTCTCAGTGTCTCCGCTCCTCGCTCTCAGTGTCTCCGGTCCTGGCTCTCAGTGTCTCCGGTCCTGGCTCTCAGTGTCTCCGGTCCTCGCTCTCAGTGTCTCCGGTCCTCGCTCGCAGTGTCTCCGCTCCTCGCTCTCATTGTCTCCAGTCCTGGCTCTCAGTGTCTCCGGTCCTCGCTCTCAGTGTCTCCGGTCCTCGCTCTCAGTGTCTCCGGTCCTCGCTCTCAGTGTCTCCGGTCCTCACTCTCAGTGTCTCCGCTCCTCGCTCTCAGTGTCTCCGCTCCTGGCTCTCAGTGTCTCTGGTCCTTGCTCTCAGTGTCTCCGGTCCTGGCTCTCAGTGTCTCCGGTCCTGGCTCTCAGTGTCTCCGGTCCTCGCTCTCAGTGTCTCCGGTCCTCGCTCTCAGTGTCTCCGGTCCTCGCTCTCAGTGTCTCCGGTCCTCGCTCTCAGTGTCTCCGGTCCTCGCTCTCAGTGTCTCCGCTCCTCGCTCTCAGTGTCTCCGGTCCTCGCTCTCAGTGTCTCCGGTCCTCACTCTCAGTGTCTCCGGTCCTCGCTCTCAGTGTCTCCGCTCCTGGCTCTCAGTGTCTCCGGTCCTCGCTCTCAGTGTCTCCGGTCCTGGCTCTCAGTGTCTCTGGTCCTCGCTCTCAGTGTCTCCGGTCCTGGCTCTCAGTGTCTCCGGTCCTGGCTCTCAGTGTCTCCGGTCCTCGCTCTCAGTGTCTCCGGTCCTGGCTCTCAGTGTCTCTGGTCCTTGCTCTCAGTGTCTCCGCTCCTCGCTCTCAGTGTCTCCGGTCCTGGCTCTCAGTGTCTCCGGTCCTGGCTCTCAGTGTCTCCGGTCCTCGCTCTCAGTGTCTCCGGTCCTCGCTCGCAGTGTCTCCGCTCCTCGCTCTCATTGTCTCCAGTCCTGGCTCTCAGTGTCTCCGGTCCTCGCTCTCAGTGTCTCCGGTCCTCGCTCTCAGTGTCTCCGGTCCTCGCTCTCAGTGTCTCCGGTCCTCACTCTCAGTGTCTCCGCTCCTCGCTCTCAGTGTCTCCGGTCCTCGCTCTCAGTGTCTCCGGTCCTGGCTCTCAGTGTCTCCGGTCCTGGCTCTCAGTGTCTCCGCTCCTGGCTCTCAGTGTCTCCGGTCCTCGCTCTCAGTGTCTCCGGTCCTGGCTCTCAGTGTCTCTGGTCCTCGCTCTCAGTGTCTCCGGTCCTGGCTCTCAGTGTCTCTGGTCCTTGCTCTCAGTGTCTCCGGTCCTGGCTCTCAGTGTCTCCGGTCCTGGCTCTCAGTGTCTCCGGTCCTCGCTCTCAGTGTCTCCGGTCCTGGCTCTCAGTGTCTCCGCTCCTCGCTCTCAGTGTCTCCAGTCCTGGCTCTCAGTGTCTCCGCTCCTCGCTCTCAGTGTCTCCGCTCCTCGCTCTCAGTGTCTCCGGTCCTCGCTCTCAGTGTCTCCGCTCCTCGCTCTCAGTGTCTCCAGTCCTGGCTCTCAGTGTCTCCGCTCCTCGCTCTCAGTGTCTCCGGTCCTCGCTCTCAGTGTCTCCGCTCCTCGCTCTCAGTGTCTCCGGTCCTCGCTCTCAGTGTCTCCGGTCCTGGCTCTCAGTGTCTCCACTCCTCGCTCTCAGTGTCTCCGCTCCTCGCTCTCAGTGTCTCCAGTCCTGGCTCTCAGTGTCTCCGCTCCTCGCTCTCAGTGTCTCCGGTCCTCGCTGTCAGTGTCTCCGGTCCTCGCTCTCAGTGTCTCCAGTCCTGGCTCTCAGTGTCTCCGGTCCTCGCTCTCAGTGTCTCCGGTCCTCGCTCTCAGTGTCTCCGCTCCTCGCTCTCAGTGTCTCCGGTCCTCGCTCTCAGTGTCTCCGGTCCTCGCTCTCAGTGTCTCCGCTCCTCGCTCTCAGTGTCTCCGGTCCTCGCTCTCAGTGTCTCCGGTCCTCGCTCTCAGTGTCTCCGGTCCTCGCTCTCAGTGTCTCCGGTCCTCGCTCTCAGTGTCTCCGGTCCTCGCTCTCAGTGTCTCCGGTCCTCGCTCTCAGTGTCTCCGGTCCTCGCTCTCAGTGTCTCCGGTCCTCGCTCTCAGTGTCTCCGGTCCTGGCTCTCAGTGTCTCCGGTCCTCGCTCTCAGTGTCTCCGGTCCTGGCTCTCAGTGTCTCCGGTCCTCGCTCTCAGTGTCTCCGGTCCTCGCTCTCAGTGTCTCCGGTCCTCGCTCTCAGTGTCTCCGATCCTCGCTCTCAGTGTCTCCGATCCTCGCTCTCAGTGTCTCCGGTCCTCGCTCTCAGTGTCTCTGGTCCTCGCTCTCAGTGTCTTGGGTCCTGGCTCTCAGTGTCTCCGGTCCTCGCTCTCAGTGTCTCCGGTCCTCGCTCTCAGTGTCTCCGGTCCTCGCTCTCAGTGTCTCCGCTCCTGGCTCTCAGTGTCTCCGCTCCTGGCTCTCAGTGTCTCCGGTCCTCGCTCTCAGTGTCTCCGGTCCTCGCTCTCAGTGTCTCCGGTCCTGGCTCTCAGTGTCTCCGGTCCTCGCTCTCAGTGTCTCCGGTCCTGGCTCTCAGTGTCTCTGGTCCTCGCTCTCAGTGTCTCCGGTCCTCGCTCTCAGTGTCTCCGCTCCTGGCTCTCAGTGTCTCCGGTCCTGGCTCTCAGTGTCTCCGGTCCTCGCTCTCAGTGTCTCCGGTCCTCACTCTCAGTGTCTCCGGTCCTGGCTCTCAGTGTCTCCAGTCCTGGCTCTCAGTGTCTCCGCTCCTCGCTCTCAGTGTCTCCGGTCCTCGCTCTCAGTGTCTCCAGTCCTGGCTCTCAGTGTCTCCGCTCCTCGCTCTCAGTGTCTCCGGTCCTCGCTCTCAGTGTCTCCGATCCTCGCTCTCAGTGTCTCCGATCCTCGCTCTCAATGTCTCCGGTCCTGGCTCTCAGTGTCTCCGATCCTCGCTCTCAGTGTCTCCGGTCCTCGCTCTCAGTGTCTCTGGTCCTTGCTCTCAGTGTCTCGGGTCCTGGCTCTCAGTGTCTCCGGTCCTCACTCTCAGTGTCTCCGGTCCTCGCTCTCAGTGTCTCCGGTCCTCGCTCTCAGTGTCTCCGCTCCTGGCTCTCAGTGTCTCTGGTCCTCGCTCTCAGTGTCTCCGGTCCTGGCTCTCAGTGTCTCTGGTCCTTGCTCTCAGTGTCTCCGGTCCTGGCTCTCAGTGTCTCCGGTCCTCGCTCTCAGTGTCTCCGATCCTCGCTCTCAGTGTCTCCGGTCCTCGCTCTCAGTGTCTCCGGTCCTCGCTCTCAGTGTCTCCGGTCCTCACTCTCAGTGTCTCCGGTCCTCGCTCTCAGTGTCTCCGCTCCTGGCTCTCAGTGTCTCCGGTCCTCGCTCTCAGTGTCTCCGGTCCTGGCTCTCAGTGTCTCTGGTCCTCGCTCTCAGTGTCTCCGGTCCTGGCTCTCAGTGTCTCCGGTCCTGGCTCTCAGTGTCTCCGGTCCTCGCTCTCAGTGTCTCCGGTCCTGGCTCTCAGTGTCTCTGGTCCTTGCTCTCAGTGTCTCCGCTCCTCGCTCTCAGTGTCTCCGGTCCTGGCTCTCAGTGTCTCCGGTCCTGGCTCTCAGTGTCTCCGGTCCTCGCTCTCAGTGTCTCCGGTCCTCGCTCGCAGTGTCTCCGCTCCTCGCTCTCATTGTCTCCAGTCCTGGCTCTCAGTGTCTCCGGTCCTCGCTCTCAGTGTCTCCGGTCCTCGCTCTCAGTGTCTCCGGTCCTCGCTCTCAGTGTCTCCGGTCCTCACTCTCAGTGTCTCCGCTCCTCGCTCTCAGTGTCTCCGCTCCTGGCTCTCAGTGTCTCTGGTCCTTGCTCTCAGTGTCTCCGGTCCTGGCTCTCAGTGTCTCCGGTCCTGGCTCTCAGTGTCTCCGGTCCTCGCTCTCAGTGTCTCCGGTCCTCGCTCTCAGTGTCTCCGGTCCTCGCTCTCAGTGTCTCCGGTCCTCGCTCTCAGTGTCTCCGGTCCTCGCTCTCAGTGTCTCCGCTCCTCGCTCTCAGTGTCTCCGGTCCTCGCTCTCAGTGTCTCCGGTCCTCACTCTCAGTGTCTCCGGTCCTCGCTCTCAGTGTCTCCGCTCCTGGCTCTCAGTGTCTCCGGTCCTCGCTCTCAGTGTCTCCGGTCCTGGCTCTCAGTGTCTCTGGTCCTCGCTCTCAGTGTCTCCGGTCCTGGCTCTCAGTGTCTCCGGTCCTGGCTCTCAGTGTCTCCGGTCCTCGCTCTCAGTGTCTCCGGTCCTGGCTCTCAGTGTCTCTGGTCCTTGCTCTCAGTGTCTCCGCTCCTCGCTCTCAGTGTCTCCGGTCCTGGCTCTCAGTGTCTCCGGTCCTGGCTCTTAGTGTCTCCGGTCCTCGCTCTCAGTGTCTCCGGTCCTCGCTCGCAGTGTCTCCGCTCCTCGCTCTCATTGTCTCCAGTCCTGGCTCTCAGTGTCTCCGGTCCTCGCTCTCAGTGTCTCCGGTCCTCGCTCTCAGTGTCTCCGGTCCTCGCTCTCAGTGTCTCCGGTCCTCACTCTCAGTGTCTCCGCTCCTCGCTCTCAGTGTCTCCGGTCCTCGCTCTCAGTGTCTCCGGTCCTGGCTCTCAGTGTCTCCGGTCCTGGCTCTCAGTGTCTCCGCTCCTGGCTCTCAGTGTCTCCGGTCCTCGCTCTCAGTGTCTCCGGTCCTGGCTCTCAGTGTCTCTGGTCCTCGCTCTCAGTGTCTCCGGTCCTGGCTCTCAGTGTCTCTGGTCCTTGCTCTCAGTGTCTCCGGTCCTGGCTCTCAGTGTCTCCGGTCCTGGCTCTCAGTGTCTCCGGTCCTCGCTCTCAGTGTCTCCGGTCCTGGCTCTCAGTGTCTCCGCTCCTCGCTCTCAGTGTCTCCAGTCCTGGCTCTCAGTGTCTCCGCTCCTCGCTCTCAGTGTCTCCGCTCCTCGCTCTCAGTGTCTCCGGTCCTCGCTCTCAGTGTCTCCGCTCCTCGCTCTCAGTGTCTCCAGTCCTGGCTCTCAGTGTCTCCGCTCCTCGCTCTCAGTGTCTCCGGTCCTCGCTCTCAGTGTCTCTGCTCCTCGCTCTCAGTGTCTCCAGTCCTGGCTCTCAGTGTCTCCACTCCTCGCTCTCAGTGTCTCCGCTCCTCGCTCTCAGTGTCTCCAGTCCTGGCTCTCAGTGTCTCCGCTCCTCGCTCTCAGTGTCTCCGGTCCTCGCTGTCAGTGTCTCCGGTCCTCGCTCTCAGTGTCTCCAGTCCTGGCTCTCAGTGTCTCCGGTCCTCGCTCTCAGTGTCTCCGGTCCTCGCTCTCAGTGTCTCCGCTCCTCGCTCTCAGTGTCTCCGGTCCTCGCTCTCAGTGTCTCCGGTCCTCGCTCTCAGTGTCTCCGCTCCTCGCTCTCAGTGTCTCCGGTCCTCGCTCTCAGTGTCTCCGGTCCTCGCTCTCAGTGTCTCCGGTCCTCGCTCTCAGTGTCTCCGGTCCTCGCTCTCAGTGTCTCCGGTCCTCGCTCTCAGTGTCTCCGGTCCTCGCTCTCAGTGTCTCCGGTCCTCGCTCTCAGTGTCTCCGGTCCTCGCTCTCAGTGTCTCCGGTCCTCGCTCTCAGTGTCTCCGGTCCTCGCTCTCAGTGTCTCCGGTCCTCGCTCTCAGTGTCTCCGGTCCTCGCTCTCAGTGTCTCCGGTCCTCGCTCTCAGTGTCTCCGGTCCTCGCTCTCAGTGTCTCCGGTCCTCGCTCTCAGTGTCTCCGGGCCTCTTCTAGTCTCCTGGATGACGTCAGTTTGTGATTTGACCTCAGTGGTCACTGATGAATGTCAATGTCATGATGTGTTACGGTTACGCCCCAGATGAGTGCACAAAGAAATAACACACCGATACTCGGCTTCCTTCACGTTTTCTGGGTTTCCTCACATCATCAGGTGCTTCATCACTGGAGACTTTGGTAGTCTTCTGGCCTCCTGCGGTGCACAAGTCACAAGGGGTGCACCACAGTCATGATGTCAACCAATAAAGTAGCCCCATGTGGCCTCAGCAGTAACTCATGGGGTAAGCCAACATCATGACACTGTAACATCGTATCGTGACATTGTAACAATGTATCATGACATTGGATATCAGCAGTCATGTGGGATGAGCCCATCACAAAGGGTATCTCGCAAGGTGCCTACTGGAAGGAGTCATTGCAATGAGCCACTTAAGGTGACATTTCCCACCACTTTTGGTATCTGAGAACACAAATGGGAACATTTCATAGGAACATAACTGTATGAAGGTGTAATGCGCTAAGATCCATGAGGTGGCGTTGTTCGGACCCCAACGTGTCAAGTGCCTCCCGCGCCTCTATATATAGCTTACATTGATGTGACTTGTGCTCCTGTTTCACATAATGGGGCACCCCAGCTGCAGCTGCCTATGAAGGGGTCACCATTAGTTATGAACCGTGTATAGAAGTCATTTTCCAGACACCCACATGGTGATATTTCTGGCACAGAACGCCCCCCCTCGTAGTCACTGACCAGATTGTCTTGGCTTTCGCTTTGTCTCTGAGGGTAATAGTTTACTTTCAGGACAAAAGCAAATGAAGGGCTGCCGCCGAGAAATCCTATAACTGTACAATTCGGCGACTCCCCCCTCGCTCCGTAATTATTACCCCGTCAGCTTTACATAGAACACGTTGGTAAGGATTATTGTAATTTTTTATTACTAATAGGATTTTGGAGACTTTGACAAGAAACAAAACTCCTGAAAATAATAATTTAATATTTCTAGTATATCAATGTAACCTAAATGTCACGGCTACGAAAATGTGGCGAACCAATGAGACGACGGGGATTGGTGCTCCGCATATATGTGAGGTGAAGGCGATGTCAACCTGGTAGGTGTTTGTACAAAATGGAATAGAACATTAGGGGAGATTATTTACAATGTTAAAGGGGTTGTCTGGGATAAACTTCAATTCTTCCTATAAACTAAACCCCCTCCCCCCACCTATCGTCTAATTTACATCAATTAAAGAAAATGTATAATTAGTTATATCCCCGTGGTGGTGACTGCCTCAAAACACTCCAGCAATGCCTCCATTTGCCCGAACACCGGCTGTTGTGCAACGTCCCCACACGCTGAAACCCTAGATACCATATGTTGAGCAAGGTGTGTGAGCAGCAGAGACCTTTGATGGAGTTCCATCTCCAAAACCCAAGGGTTCATCAAAGTCAACTCCCTCAGTTTCTGCACCATGAGTTTCCATGGGTGGCAGACTTATGTGAAATCCTATCCCATCCTTTCCACTGGACACAAAACATTAGCATGCGCTCATCACAATTCTGGATATGGCAGCTGCATTAAGCAGGGTGCAGGGTACAAGACAGACCAGGCCCGAGTTGTGGTTATGTGCGGTTTGTAGTAAGGGGACAGTGAGCAATTGGAAGAAGAGTTGGTGGATGACGAGGCCACCGACCAGACATGAACAGGGGTGATGTCTAGGGGCGAAAGCAGTGTAGATGTGCAGACAAACTAATCAACAAAAAAGGTGTCTAGAAGCAGAGGCATAGACTGGGGTGATGTCTAGGGGCGAAAGCAGTGTAGATGTGGAGGCAAGCTAAGCAACAAAAAAGGTGGCTAGAGGCAAAGGCATGCAAAACTACATGTAAAAAGATTAGGTCCGCACTCCTGTATTCCTTAAAATTTCATCTTTATTCCATTCTTTTAAAATGGAGAGCGACCCTTACAGTTCGAAGGTCTCCGTCTGTGCCAATCAAAAACACCAAGTGCACGAAAAAAGTGTGGGTGCCACACTAAAAAAAACGTGCCCAGGATGCTTGCCAAAAAACGCACTCTTCCCCTAAAGGGGAGAGAGGTTCCTGACTCAAACTCTTCCCCACAAGGACCAAAAGGTGACCGAGTGGGGTCGAGTATCCGAAAGGGCCATCTGCCGGAGCAGGATGGCCCTACCAACATCCGTTTTCCCCTCGGGCTGCCACCACCAAGGGTACTCAGGATTACCAGTCGCCAAGTTTCTCTCCGGGCTGCCACCACCAGAGATACTCCTTGGCTCAGGCAAAGAAGTCTGCGCCTGCCCCGGTTCCCCAGGACAGGTCAGCTGAAAGAGGGGAGAGACCCATTACAGGCCTCATCCCCAGACAACCGTCAGGAAGCGTCCCAAAAGGGTGACCCTTACAGTTGGGGCCAGCAAAGGCATGCCAAGTAACACACTGGCACACATGGCTGACTTCATGTTGGGTTGCTTTTCAAGAGACAAACGCATATTTCACATCATGGAGAGCAAACAATACGGGATTGAACAAAAAATTGGATTGAGCTGATATAGCCTGACTGAATTGCTGTGTATCACACTTAGCTTTAGGGGGTAGACAATTAAAAATTGGATTGAGCTGATATAGCCTAACTGGATTTCTGTTTCTCCCACCTAGGTTTTGGGGGTACACACCCTGGATATCTGGATTGAGCAGACATAGCCTGACCTAATTGCTCTGTATCCCTGTTTTGGGGTTACACAGCCTGAAAAGCTGCTTTGCATGTATATAGCAAGAAGTAACTGCAGTGGATTGCTATATGAACTTGTAATTGCTGTGTATTCCGGGTATTCTGTGTGCGGACAGCCAACAATGAACACTGTTTCTCCGCTATATATGAAGTTATATCTGTTGTGTGTCCCTGTTTCCCACCGTCCGGGGAAAGCTGGACTGATGTCCCTGCAGTGTATAGCTCTGAGCTGCTGGTTTTCTTCTTTAGTTCTTGCCTATCTGAAGCTAATCGCTATCTAGCCCTCAGCAGATATGTTTCTCTCCCTATGTCTGACCGCAAAAATGGCGAATAGGGCGGCGGTCGTTCTTATAAATGGCAGGTCACATGTTTTCGGCAGCCGAAAACATGTTTTTTCAATTTTTTTTCACTGCCTCCATTGTCGTAGTTCCCGTCCCACCTCCTCTGCGCAGTTATTGGTGCAAAAAACGCATCAGGGAAGGTGGGAGGGGACACAAATTTTTACTTCGTATGCGCCCTGGTATTCGATTGTGAATGAATACATCGAACGCCATGATGTTCGATCGAATACCTATTCGATCGAACGGCGTTCGCTCATCTCTATGGGGCATCAATCAATATGTCTACCTGCATTGCATCATTTCTACCAGTTTTGCTTATGGCACATCCAACACATATTTGCACAATCTCCAGCATATTCTGGCTCCGGCCCTTGAGGCAGTGATTTTTTCGAGAGCTAATCCATGACCTTTCCATGCAAAATTTGCTACAATCAATAGCATGTTACTTATTTTCTCTTACACTGCACATGGAATTCCAAGGAACTTTCCATTGGGTGTGCAAATTCTACTTTATCTGTAAGACTCCACGTCTTAGCTCTCAGGGCAATCATAGAGCAAAGCCATCCCTCCACAGAAGTGAAAAAAACCCAAAAACTTTTGTTCTATAGAACACAGGCAATTTTACAAAAGACGTAAAATGTGTCTTTTCGGCTTATTATGTTGTTCTACGGAATGACCCACATCTATAAGGAGATTTCTAAGCTTGAAACACTTCTGAAACCGACACAATTACAAAAGATTATTCTAAGCCTGAAACACAAAGAAAAGACCTGGACGAATTATGGGATAGAAGGGAACGTACAAAATAATGTGACTTTGTAGGTCAAGTAGAAGAATAACACGGCATGAAATGAAAGCTCCTTATACATATGAAGGAGGAGGTAAAACCACCTGAGGGACCTTATTAATCAGCGAGGAGTCTACTTACTGAACTGCTTGACCTACAATCGGAGATCAGCCCCTCAGATTTTTGGAAGTGGGTTACAATGTAGGTATACTAAGGACAATGGGGGTAAGTTTGGTGAACTCAAGAAGTTGTAGAGCTTGGACAGTCCCATTCTAGATTGAGAAGACCATGGACGAACCAAGAGGATCCAAGACAAAAGACGTCTTCAAGGCACAGAATCTTCTGATAATCTATAGCTGATATGGTAATATTTATGTAATGTCCCGGTACTGCTCGTCCAATTCTCTTTAATAGTCCTTGCAGACCGAGATGGTATGGACATTTGCATATAAGGTAAAGAGATTCCTCCCCCTTCATTCTATTTTACCAGAGCCAGCACACATAGGGGTCTATTAATGCGCCATCTTGTGGATGTTTTTGTGAACTACACCTGCCTATACTTGCCATTGTAATTTGAGTTGTCAGTGTACAGGAATGTCCAGTATGAGCAGGTGATCTTCAGGACCAATCAAGCTCCCTTGACTGGCCTGGAGGAGGAGGAGTTACAGCCCCCTCTAGGCGGGTTGGGGACCTTTTGGTCTCTGTCTTTGTGTGGAGCTAGAGACAAGACATGGGAAGCTAGCAGCACATGGAGAGCTGAAAATGGCAGCCAAGTCTGAGAGGACTTCCAACAGAGATGGCTTTTCCCCTGTACCCAAGATTCTCCTCAGAGAGCATTTTCCTCTGGAGCTCCAAGCCTACAAGCACTAAAAGTTGACGGACCTGGTTATCCATACATCTGGGACGTCTACACATATCTCTCTATTCAAGTAAGTCTTTGGGACAAATCTATATTTAAGAAGCCTATAGCTAGCCTGGCAGAATTTGAGGGTCTCCCGCTGCTGGCACTTGTATTCGCTCTTCTACATACGTGTACCCAGTTTGTTGAGGTCAAACCCCCTGGATACAGGCCATCTTTTCAAGTATATACAAGTTTAACTTCCCAAGCAACTACTAATTAAACTATCCAAAGCATTCCTGCTCCAAACTCTATCACCTGCTAACTGGACACTACCTACAAAGATCGCTGTATTGTATATGAAGAATTACTCCATATGTACATTTGTATTACCTTGTCCTGCTAGTAAAAAAAGCAACGGCTACCCCCGAAACCTGGTTGTCTGTTGTCAATGTCAGATATCACGTGGGGGTGGGTAGTCGGGGACATCAAAAAGGAGATTTTGTGCACATTTGGGGACCCAGGGACCCCCTGAAATCCGGCCACATCTGATATATTACCTGTGATACCAGCCCTGGCCCTCCTGGGTGTTGCATTTACATGAGACAATGCCTTTCGGAGAGCACAAAGTACTTTGTCAACTCAACAGCGATGTTATGTCCATTCAATAAACTTCAACCCAACCGGCGATTCTGGATTGGGTCCTCAATGCTCTCCTGGACCTAAATCCATAACCTTGGTTTCATCGCCAGCCATCCTCCTCCACTCCTCCTTGGGTTTCTTTTAAAAATTTGCTTTTTTTTTTTATGGAAATTTATAAGATAAAAAAGTTAAAATTTTCCATTAAAGTCTCATAGGTTGAGCCATAGTCATAGTGTATCAGTTTTTCCTCCTGAGTCGCACATTTAAAAGTGGACGGAAGGACCAAAAGGTAGACTGACACCTGGATTTGAAGGAACTGCACTCATACCATGGATATTTGGCTGAACGGCTTTATTGCCAAAACACAAACGCGTTTCGGGCTTTAAGCGCCCTTCCTCAGGTATCATGGCTCGAGGTCTCTCCGTCTCCCCCACAATCTCGGTGCTGCAGTTAGTCACCATCACCATTGATGGTGACTAACTGCAACACCGAGGTTGTGGAGGAGACGGAGAGCCCTCGAGGAAGGGTGATGAAAGCCCAAAACGCGTTGTGTTTGAGTTTGTGTTTTGCCAATAAAGTTAATTCATCCATATATGAGTCATCCAAGTGTGAGTCTACCTGTTGGTCCTTACGTCCATTTCATTTTCCCCCGACGGGGTGTGAAGAACCCTGCAGCTATACCCCGCCCAGAGAGGGACCCTCTGGAATATTGGTCCTTGTTGTGACCATCTCACAAACCCATAAGGTGGGACTCATTCTTATCTCTGTATACTGAATATTCAGCTACCATTACACAGAGTTACTCTATGGTCCACGTGGTGTTTTTTTGTTCTTTTTGAGGCACATTTAAAACTGAGGCTGTGAAAGAAAAAGTTGCGCGCTGACCTCGAAATAAAAAAATTTAGTGGAAATGAAGCAATAGAAGCGAGTGTTTAAGTCATTGTGAACAGCCTGGAATGATGTACAGATTTCCCATCCTCCGCTCCCTGCTATACGTTGCCTGTCCCTTCTACTATTGATTTTCTCTTAGGCTGTTGTTCTGACCTACATCTCGCGGACGTCATGCGGTCAGATCTCAGCCGGCTTGGCCCGTACCGCCAGGCGTAGGAAAAATCATTTGTATGTTCTCGTCTTGATTGAATCGTTAACATTGGGATTGGAGATGACGTCGATACCATCAACCACGACCATCGTAAGACACACAAACTTGTCCTTTTTATAAATGTTTTTGGGGACAACAGTCCAAAAGGTGGCTCAAGGGGCCGAAGGAGCTCAACGATTCAGAGACACTAAAATAATGGAGAAAATACTCAAGGAAAGTCTTTGGTTTAATTGGTACAACAATCATTGGTAACATGATCTACCATCATAACACAAGGGGAAACCAGAGCGCCATCCATAGTGGTGAGTCCCAACAATGGGGTACAAAAATGTGCCCAAATAAGAAGAACCCGCTGCCCGGACCGCGCCACTTACCAAGACTCAGAGAGTCTCTGTAGGATGTGTCCTTGGTATAGTTTCCACCGTTCACGCGACAAAGTTATAACTATCGATGGGCGAATCAGTTTCTACAGAGCCAAGTGTGACCCAAATATTCCAAAATTTTCATTTTTTATTTTTTTTTTACAAAACTGAACAAATGGAAATTTCTCTTGGACAAACTAAAATGGTCGTCATATTATACACTGGGGTCAAGTGTAATGCATGATGGGATGTCAGTAAAGAGAGAATTATACTGTATAGATGTCAGTAAAGAGAGCATTATACTGTGTGGATGTCAGTAAAGAGGGCATTATACTGTGTGGATGCCAGTAAATAGATCATTATACTGTATAGATGTCAGTCAAGAGAGCATTATACTGTGTAGATGTCTGTAAAGAGAGCATTATACTATGTAGATGTCAGTAAAGAGAGCATTACACAGTGTAGATGTCAGTAGAGAGCATTATACTGTGTAGATGTCAGTAAAGAGAGCATTATACTGTGTAGATGTCAGTAAAGAGAGCATTATACTGTGTGGATGTCAGTAAAGAGGGCATTATACTGTGTAGATGTCAGTAAAGAGAGCATTATACTGTATAGATGTCAGTAAAGAGAGCATTATACTGTGTGGATGTCAGTAAAGAGAGCATTATACTGTGTAGATGTCTGTAAAGAGAGCATTATACTATGTAGATGTCAGTAAAGAGAGCATTACACTGTGTAGATGTCAGTAAATAGAGCATTATACTGTGTAGATGTCAGTAAAGAGAGCATTATACTGTGTAGATGTCAGTAAAGAGAGCATTATGCTGTGTAGATGTCAGTAAAGAGAGCATTATACTGTGTAGATGTCAGTAAAGAGAGCATTATACTGTGTAGATGTCAGTAAAGAGAGCATTATGCTGTGTAGATGTCAGTAAAGAGAGCATTATACTGTGTAGATGTCAGTAAAGAGAGCATTATACTGTGTAGATGTCAGTAAAGAGAGCATTATGCTGTGTAGATGTCAGTAAAGAGAGCATTATACTGTGTAGCTGTCAGTAAAGAGAGCATTATACTGTGTAGATGTCAGTAAAGAGAGCATTATACTGTGTAGATGTCAGTAAAGAGAGCATTATACTGTGTGGATGTCAGTAAAGAGGGCATTATACTGTGTAGATGTCAGTAAAGAGAGCATTATACTGTATAGATGTCAGTAAAGAGAGCATTATACTGTGTGGATGTCAGTAAAGAGAGCATTATACTGTGTAGATGTCTGTAAAGAGAGCATTATACTATGTAGATGTCAGTAAAGAGAGCATTACACTGTGTAGATGTCAGTAAATAGAGCATTATACTGTGTAGATGTCAGTAAAGAGAGCATTATACTGTGTAGATGTCAGTAAAGAGAGCATTATGCTGTGTAGATGTCAGTAAAGAGAGCATTATACTGTGTAGATGTCAGTAAAGAGAGCATTATACTGTGTAGATGTCAGTAAAGAGAGCATTATGCTGTGTAGATGTCAGTAAAGAGAGCATTATACTGTGTAGATGTCAGTAAAGAGAGCATTATACTGTGTAGATGTCAGTAAAGAGAGCATTATGCTGTGTAGATGTCAGTAAAGAGAGCATTATACTGTGTAGCTGTCAGTAAAGAGAGCATTATACTGTGTAGATGTCAGTAAAGAGAGCATTATGCTGTGTAGATGTCAGTAAAGAGAGCATTATACTGTGTGAGACCAGTAAAGGGGCATTATACTGTTTAGACACCAGTAAAGGGGACATTATAGTGTGTGGGGCCAGTAAAGGGGAGATTATACCGAGTGGGGGAATTAATGGGACATGATACTATATGGGGCCAGTAAATGGGCCATTACACTGTGTGGGGCCACTAAGGGGATGACTTAGAGCTCACCCGGCTTGTTATGAATGGATTTGCTCATCTCTATTCGGCCCAGGCAATGTCTTTAGATTGACCTGAGGGGGCGCTATAACAGCTGTAGTGCATGTAGATGGCTGTAGATTGTCTGGAGGAGTCAGAAGGGGTTAATACTTCTATATCTGACATGTCTACTAGAGATGAGCCCATCACAGTTATTATGTGTGAATTATTACCAAGTGGCTGCTGTTAACCCCTCGCCTGCCGGAGTCCTGGGGGTGTATTACATTAGGAGCCGTCATCTCCTGAGTTATATACTCGCGGGCTCGCCGGCACTCAGCTGAATCATTTAGTAATTTGGAGCAGGACCTTGGACTATGAAGAATTACCTCCATGTACTTAACAAATGCGGAGGGAGGAGACGCCGACAATATGGCCGATCACAGGGCGGAAAGTGATTTACAACCAACCGATTCCTATTTATATCGCCACAGCCAAAAATCCCATCACATGAGAGAACAGAATGAGTGTAACCTATGGATTAACCCATCGCTTACCGGTCAGGGGTAATAGAGGCGAATGTGGAGGGGGAGAGATCATGCAACACTCAGGAAGGCCAGGGCTGGTATCACTGGTGCTTATATCCGATGTGGCCGGCTTGCAGGGAGTCCCTGGGTCCCGAAAGTGCACAAAATTTCCTTTTTGATGTCCCCGATTACCCGCCCCCACTCTGATATCTGACAATGACAACAGACAACCAGGCTTCGGGGATAATCGTTGCTCTTTTTACTAGCAGGACGAGTTGATACAAATATACAGATGACGGAGTGATTCTTCACATACAATACAGCGATCTTTATAGACAGTGTCCACTTAATCAGGTGATGGAGCTTTGAGCAAGAATACCTTGGACTTGGTTAACTCGTAGTAGCTTGGGAAGTTAAACTTGTATATACTTGTAAGGATGGCCTGTATCCAGGGGGTTAGACCTCAACAAAGCTGGGTACACGTATATAGAAGAGGAGATACAAGTTGTCGACGGCGGGGGACCCTCAATTTCCGTCAGACTAGCTATGGGCTCCTTAAATATAGATTTGTCCCAAAGACTTACTTGAATAGAGAAATACGTGTGGAGTTCCCAGATGTATGGATAACAGGACGGCCTACTCGTAGAGACGTGTAGCTTCAGAGGAAAACACTCCCTGAGAAACATCTTGGAGGCAGAGGAAAAGGCATCTCTGCTTGGAGATTCAGAAGAAAGTATTCTATGAGAAGAATCTTGGGTACAGAGGAAAAGACGTCTCTGTTACAATTTCCCGGAGACTTAGCTGCCATTTTTACAGCTTCCCATGTGCTCAGCTCCACACCAAAGACCAAAGACCAAACAGTTCCCAACCCCCTCTGTAGAGAGGGCGGTCACTCAGCTCCGCCTCCAGGCCAGCCAAGCTTCCTCAAGTGGTCCTGGAGGTCACCTAATTATAATGGACACTCCCTTTACAGTGCCAGCTCAAATTACCATGACAAAGTATAGGCAGGTGTAGTTCACAAAAACATCCACAAGATGGCGCATGCTCTGGTGAAATATAGAAGGAATGACGGGGGAGGAATCTTTTTACCTTATGTGCAAATGTCCATATCATCTCGGTCTGCAAGGACGATTAGAGGGAATTGGACTAGCAGTACCGGGACATTACAATCAGGTGATCAGGGAAAAGATTGTTAGTAAGTAAAACACTTTAGGGGCAGAGTGGGACACGCAGTAAGCCGTGCGGGACTGCCGGACACCAGTCTAAAATCAGGACTGTCCTGCGGAATGTGGGATGGTTAAGAGCTATGGCGCCATATTGGTTAGATCTTCCCTTTAAAAATCGGAGCCCATACATCTGGGTCAGCTTTAAGTATGTGCCATGTATTTTACTGGTGTTTTCTTAGATGCCAAATAAACCCGACTCTGAGTACAAGTCTACACCTCCTATAACTATGCCTGGCAAACAGTCTGCCATGTGATAGGATTAGACTGCGGTCTGGGCAATCCACTTCTGGCTTTGGCTCTACAAAATCTGCAACAAGACGAGCAGCGTATCCGCAACGTAGGGCCTCATCCTCTACTCCACCTCGTTATCTCGATGCCCTCGTCGTATTATCACGTCGTACAACTTCAGATGAGGAGATTCCAGAGGCTTTGTGCAGACGTCTGGCATTGTGTCTCCGCTCATCCCAGTAATTAAATACCTCGCCGCTTCCACCGCCATAGCTGCCGCCATCCCTGAATAAGATAAATACGGAGAATTCGTCTCCACAGTGACGAGCGAGCAGGAGAATCCGGGAGCCACGCAGCGAGCCCAGCGCAACTTTGCAGCATCTGATCGCTTTGGATCAGGGTAAATCTCCTAATTGGATCCTTGTAAAGTGTTCTCGGGAGGAGGCAAAATAAACATCATAAACAAATCTCGTTGTCGGGATTAATTATCTGCGCTTTAATTGGCTTCAATCATCGCATTTGCAGTTATTTATTTCATTATTCCGTTTTGGGTTTTTTCTCCTGTCGGATCACATTCATTAACGCGTCTCCGGAGATTTCTTGCAAGGCAAAATATTTTAATCACATAATTAATAACATGAACTCGTTACCGAATACTTAAGATGTGGATTTTGCAAATTTACTCTTTTTTTTTTTTTGTGAAACTTTAAAGAATGCAAATTGATTTAGACTTAGTTATAGGCAAGACGGAGAGGCTGCGAGTGAGCGGGAAGGGATCGGGGATTGATTGGGTGTGACGGGTCTATCAAAAATTTCAAGTGACACCGCGCATGGTAACTGTGTGTCCTGAGGAGGGTCCTCCAGTTGGTCGCAGGGAGTCGGTTTCTAATCGTTTGTGCAGACACATGCACATTTGTGGCCTGCTGGAGGTCATTTTGCAGGGCTCTGGCAGTGCTCCTCCTGTTCCTCCTTGCACAAAGGCAGAGGTAGCGGTCCTGCTGCTGGGTTGTTGCCCTCCTATGGCCTCCTCCACGTCTCCTGGTGTACTGACCTGTCTCCTGGTAGTTCCTCCAGCCTCTGGACACTGCGCTGACCGACACAGCAAACCTTCTTGCCACAGCTGGCATTGATGTGCCGTCCTGTATGAGCTGCACTACATGAGCCATATGTGTGGGTTGTAGAGTCCGTCTCCTGCTACCACCAGAAAGCATTGGTACTGAGATGTGGTCTGTGGTCCCCGAGTGTAGGACCCTCCTTTATTGAGTGTCTCCATATTTGCCAATAATTTCCATCTGTTGTCTATTCCATTTGCACAACAGCAGGTGAAAGTGATTGTCAGTCAGTGTTTCCTTGAGTTACATTTTGTCGCTTCAGTGTTTCCTTTATTTTTTGTGCAGTGTATATAATGTTTTGGTTAGATTTTATTAATGTTACTGGGGGGGGGGTGTCATAATATTTGTATAGTTCGGACTGGCAGAGAACCAGAAGTGTTACTGATGCTGGGAGTAGGCGGGGCTTGTTGTGGCTTAGGAGAGTGTGGGCGGGTACAGGGCGAGGAGACTCATCACTCACGTCTCGCCTCCCAGTACCCACACACACTCTCCTAAGCCACAAGCCCCGCCTTCTCTCAGCATCTGTAACACTACCCTGGGAGGCGGGGGCGCGCAAGGTGCTCTACAGGCCGGACTGAGAACAACGGGGAGCGGCAGCGGATCTGTGCAGGTAAGTTGAGTGATCGTGATCATGAAATTTACTCGATCACCGATCGGGATCCGATCTTTTCCGATCCCGATCGCTCAACCCTATGCACCACCCAACTGCTCCACCAATCTGTCCATCCTGAGAAGAGCCATCCCTGTAGGCAGAGGTGTAACCAAATCCTAATGGGTTTTGGTGCAAAAACTCATCTTGGGCTTCCCTGTGCAATTATTCAACCATCGCTCAGCCATGTCTGTACATTCCCTTCCATTTCCCCTCCTTCTCTATCTGGCCCAGACCACCATGAAGACATTTTCCCACCATGTCTATATATACAAGCTTCCCATCATTCCCTTCACCTATCAGTACCCCCAGCAATTGTGCCACATTTTGTGCCACAACCTCCCCATTGAATAACCAATCATTTCCTCCTGGATATCTTCTCTCCGCAGTGCACCGGAGGGCAGGGGGTAATGTTTATGACTCACAGACTGGGGGAAATCAGCCAGGAGGTCAATGGTGTCCAGTCCTCGTGTGGTGCGGGTGACCTGCACACCCCTCTGGCTTATGGATTTGGTGTCATTGCGACCCCCATAGCTATTCCGCTAGCTTGAGATCTGTTATATGAGATATTTTACAGCCTTTATATAATAATATGATGCATTGATGGTCTCAGTGACTCAGCCATTGACTTTCTGTCTGGGTTGTCTTTTGTTCTATGGTAGTCATTGATGAAGGTATTTCGTAGCTCGGGGGCTCACACTTTATGTACATTCCTAGTACAAAGAAGACGAGTGGGTAGACGCCGCTCGCCTTTGAAAGGCCCCTTTCGTTCTCGCAGCGAGATGTTTAATAGTATCTTCCATTCAGCGGCTGCACAAAAGCCTGTGGTTATTTTTAATGATCGGCAGAACACTTTGCTTCTCCCTCTTGATACATAAAAACATGCGGCTCCTTGTAGGATCTGCCAGTGGGAAATTTACAGCTCTTCTGAAAATAATATAGAATGAAATCTGCAGCAGTCCGCCACGCCACGGCAAAAGCATTCACTTCAAATAACTCGCACAAACTAGTTCACGTCTTTCCTTCCGCGCTCTAAACGTTCTGTTGTTTTTGGCTTTCAAAGGGAATTCCATCTTGAGACGTCTTCTGATGGGTTACAAAGAGGATGGGGAAGAAGATGACATAAGTGGGGCCTGAGAAATGATTCCTAAACACACTGGGGGCTCCAAGAAAGCTCTCGAGGTATGGAAACGTCCAACTAGATGGAGGGGGTGGGAAACCTCAAGAAGAACGCTCGCAGGGAATTTATAGATCTAAGGAGTCCACTTATAGGGTGTTTATAGATCTAAGGAGTCCACATGTAGGATATTTATAGATCTAAGGAGCCCACGTGTAGGATATTTATAGATCTAAGGAGCCCACGTGTAGGATATTTATAGATCTAAGGAGCCCACGTGTAGGATATTTATAGATCTAAGAAGCCCACGTGTAGGATATTTATAGATCTAAGGAGTCCACATGTATGATATTTATAGATCTAAGGAGCCCACGTGTAGGATATTTATAGATCTAAGGAGCCCACGTGTAGGATATTTATAGATCTAAGAAGCCCACGTGTAGGATATTTATAGATCTAAGGAGTCCACATGTATGATATTTATAGATCTAAGGAGCCCACGTGTAGGATATTTATAGATCTAAGGAGCCCACGTGTAGGATATTTATAGATCTAAGAAGCCCACTTATAGGGTGTTTATAGATCTAAGGAGTCCACATGTAGGATATTTATAGATCTAAGGAGCCCACGTGTAGGATATTTCTAGATCTAAGGAGCCCACGTGTAGGATATTTATAGATCTAAGGAGCCCACGTGTAGGATATTTATAGATCTAAGGAGTCCACATGTAGGATATTTATAGATCTAAGGAGTCCACATGTAGGATATGAATAGATCTAAGGAGTCCACGTGTTGGTTATTTATAGATCTAAGGAGTCCACGTGTTGGTTATTTATAGATCTAAGGAGTCCATGTGTAGGATATTTATAGATCTAAGGAGTCCATGTGTAGGGTATAAATAGGTCTCACTTGTAGGATATCAACAGGTTTAAGGAGACCAATATAGGATATTGATAGGTCTAAAGAACACACATGTAGGATATTAATAGTTCTAAGGAGTAAGTAGGATAGGTCTAAGGAAAATTCTCATAGGATGTTGGTATGTCTAAGGTGCCCACTTGTAGGCTATTTGTAGGTCTAAGGAGCCCACTTGTACGATATTAGTAGGTCTAAGGCGCCCACTTGTAGGATATTGGTAGGTTTAAGGCGCCCACTTGTAGGATATTATTAGTCCTAGGGAAAACACTCCTAGAATAGGCCTAAGGAACACTTTTATTGGATATTAATAAGTCTAAGGAAGATACTCATACGATAGGTTAAATGAACCATCTTGTAGACAATTCCTAGATCTAAGGACACTCATAGGATATTGGTAGATCTAAGCAGCACACTTGTGGGAAAGGTTTAAGGAATGCACTTGTAGGAACCCCTAAGGATATATTGTTCTGACAAATTTGAAGAGAACTGAGAAATTCTAGAGATCCAATCTATGGAAACCTTCAACTAGACCTGAATAGAATGTGAGGAGCAGCTCTAAGCTCTGGGGTCAGCAAACCTTCGGCACGTCAGCTGTTGTAAAACTACAACTCCCAGCATGCAATATTTGCTCTGCTGTTCTGGGAACTCCCATAGAAGTGAATGGAGCATGCTGGGAGTTGTAGTTTCACAACAGCTGTTGCTGAATCTTGCTCTAGCGGCTCTGATGTCTGTGGACAGACATGATAATATGTTATTCTAGAAGTTCTTCAGGAGTTACTTTTTATTACTATTACAATATTTGGCACGTCCAGGTTTTCTCTAAAGGTTTCAGAGCTGTCGGCTCCCCCATGGTGTCAGCTTGTTAAATTCTAAGAATTTGTTCCCATGGTGAAAGTCTCAGGATTGTTGTTAAATCAGAGAAGCGAGCATACATTACTGCAAGTGACTCAGTGTCACGTAGGGTCAGCCGCAGTGTTTACCAGCAGCCGGCGCGCGCCCCCGCCATGTGCTCTCCGCAAGTCTAAGGTTTAGCGTCTGCTTTACTGACCCCAAGGTAATAGCATTAAAGGCAATGGAATAAGATGGAGGACAATAAATGGCCACTTTATTAGAGACCCCCTGCCTTTATATAATAATACATAAGAGAGATAGAGACAATAGAGACACTGGCTCATATATATACATATATATATATATGAGCAAAAGAACAAAGATATATATATATATATATATATATATATATATATATATATATATATATCTTTGTTCTTTTGCTGTCAATAGGGTTGAACGATCGGGATCGAAAAAGATTGGATCCCAATCAACGATAGAGGAAATTTCACAATTGCAATCAGGTTCCGATCCTGCCTAAAAAAGATCGGGAATGGAATTCCAATCCCGATCGCTCAACTTACCTGCATAGAAGCGCTGCCCCTGCCGCTCCACATTGCTCTTCTTTCTACTGCGCATGTCTGTAGATCACCGTACGTGCTGCTGTGCGTGCCACAACAAGCCCCGCCTACTCACAGCATCAGTAACACTAGCCTGGGAGGCCGGGGGCACATACGGTGCTCTGCAGACACACAAAGTAGAAAGAGGAGGAGCGAGAGCAGCGTGGAGCGGCAGGGACAGCGCTTCTGTGCAGGTAAGTGGGCACCAGGGGAAACTTAAGTAGACGGGGGATTTTTTAATCACTACACAGCATGGAGTCCAAAGATTGAAGTCTTCAAATTTTGGATTCCATGCTGTGTAGTGAACAGGATCATTTTTAAAATCCGATTTTCAATCAGTAAAAATCTCATTGACTTACATTAGGATCGGAATTGGGATCTGGATCGGCTGGAGAATGATTAGAAATCGGATTTTAAAAATGATCCTGAAATCTCAAATCGGTTCAACCCTAGCTGTCAGTACTAGCTACCAGCACTGCTGGTCACGATGGTGGAGACTAGGGTTGAGCAATCAGGATCGGAAAAGCTCGGATTCAAATAAATGTTACGATCACGATCGGAATTCTGATCCCAATTTTTTTCAGCGGGATCGAGATCTCACGTTAGTTCCCACTATGCTTGGCCACTGGGCAATCGTGGGAAAAGCTAACATGTAGGATTGAGCGATCGGGATCGGTAAAGATCGGAAACAGATACTAAGACAGCAACGGACATTAACAAGGCAGGACATAGATGGAACTCCCTCCGTCTGTCCATTGCCATTAACTCTAATGTCTCACTTTATCATTAGGGTTGAGCGATCGGGATCGGGAAAGATCGGATCCTGATCAGTGATCGAGCAAATTTCACGATCACGATTGGGATCAGCTGGAAAATTGAATTTTAAAAATGACCCTGAAATCTCGAGATCAGCTCAACCCTAGTGGAGACATAACCATCTCTACATGTATCAACGTGCATGCTTCACAGACATGGTGAAACAACCGATGACCCTGGACCGGGGGATAAAGCTAAACACAAGGCCCGATCGCTGATCCTCCACCCTTGACCATCTTGACTATGTGCAGCACAATACGCTGATCCTCCTCCACCCTTGACCATCCTGACTATGTGCAGCACAATACGCTGATCCTCCTCCACCCTTGACCATCCTGACTATGTGCAGCACAATACGCTGATCCTCCTCCACCCTTGACCATCTTGACTATGTGCAGCACAATACGCTGATCCTCCTCCACCCTTGACCATCCTGACTATGTGCAGCACAATACGCTGATCCTCCTCCACCCTTGACCATCTTGACTATGTGCAGCACAGTACGCTGATCCTCCTCCACCCTTGACCATCCTGACTATGTGCAGCACAATACGCTGATCCTCCTCCACCCTTGACCATCCTGACTACGTGCAGCACAATACGCTGATCCTCCTCCACCCTTGACCATTCTGACTATGTGCAGCATAATACCGAGAGCAGATTTCAGCTCAGCAAAGCAACCAAAGCAAAAAATAGCAAATAATTAGCATTTAACATAAAAGGAGGTATTCTGGGAATCTCTAGACTCCCACCCCTCAGTGCGGACCCCATGGGTGGGGGGTAATTACATGTTGGCTTTTATGTTATTATTAGTCATGGAAAAAAAAAACAACAAGCTGATTGAATTTTCTGGCAGCGAGAGGGGAGGACGGCGCCAAAGACGAGATTATTTACTAGGTGGTGATGAGAGGGGAGAAGACGTTCTGTTATTTCTGCGAGTCGTGAACGGTTTAATTGGGAATCATCAATGTATCTGGAACAAACATCGTTTACACTCAGCTGAACCCAAAAGCGAGGATCCGAGGGAACGCCAAAAAGTACGCAGAGGGCGTCATCACCGAATGATGGGGAGCAGGCGTGCCAGGGAACGGAGAGAATACAGAATTATAATATTAGGATGGAGGATGGATTATAAGATATATTATATAGAATTGTACTAATACAACCCCCACTGGGGTTGAGCCGATCTTGAGATTTCAGGATCGATTTTAAAATCCGATTTCTTATCATTTTCCAGCCGATCGTGAAATTTTCTCCATCGCCGATCGGGATCTGATCTTTCCCGATCCCGATCACTCAACCTTATTAATGAGATATACGTGATTGGGGTTGAGCCGATCTTGAGATAACCTCCGACCTCAATCCTGCTGGAAAAGATCGGGATCAGAAATCCGATCACGATTGTGAAATTTACTCGCTGATCAGAATCTGATCTTTTCCGATCCTGATCTCCGCACCTTCGGGACCCAGTATATAGTATCTGTGTTTCTAGTAATTCCTATTCAAAAAATTCACCTGCAGCAGCTCTACAGATACCATACATGCAGTCTCGATGAGAACCGTTTGGCGTATGCAGCTCCTCTGCAGACCTATGTGTACCTGTGCTCACAGACAAACCATTCTGCAGTTATTGGCTTCTCTGCTCCTTCTGCCTCCTCTCATTGCCTGAAGCAGGTCATAGGTTTGCATAGGAGCTGTATACACATAACGGTAGGAGGTTTTATCCAGAGCTTGCCTATTTAAAGTTGCTTATTATTTATTGCCATTGGAGCAAACTGAAAAAACACCCTGTAAAATACGACATAGGTGTTAGGACAATGTAACTGACTCATCCAGATGCAGTGTGGCCTGATTTTATGGGGTTGACCAGAGACAGCGCCACATTGGTCGATAGGTTGTGTATGGAATTACCACCCATCTCCATTCAAGGGAAAGCAGCTAAACTGTAATACCCACACACAACCTGTGGACAAGTGAGGCGCTGTTTTTGGAAAAAAGCAGCCAATTTTTCTGATTTAAGACCACTCTGAGACAAGTAAACAATGTTGCGATCACTTCATTCCCATAGTAGTATTTCATTTACTGCTTCGATGGTTGCAGCTTCATGTACTAGACTGTATTAGGGAATGTTCACATGATGATTCTGATGCAGAAAGTGTAGAATCTTCCTGCCATTGAAATAATACGGGTCCTGTCAGGGTTCACAGGTTTCGGTTTGTCCAAACTGGGCGAGCTAGCATTATCCTCTGGGATCTCCAGTATCATAACTAGAGATGAGCCATCGGATTCCGATCTAAATGGATTCAACTTGAATTTTCCCAAAGCTTCGAGTTTGACTTGACCTTGAACTTTTTTCTGCCCAACCCTAAAGTATATTCATTGAGAGCCCAGGAGAGGGCAAAGAAAAAGTATATTCACTTTGCTTCCTGTCTCCTGGGGATTCTCCCTCCCATAGTATAATGATCAGAGACCCAGGGGAGGATGCAAACATAAAAATCACTGTTACTTACCTCTCCTTGGCTCTGGCGCACTCCCTCCTGCTTTCATCCAGACATCACGTGAGCCAGGCCGGCGTCGCTACTCATAGTGATGCCGGCCTGGCTCTCATGATGTCTGAGACGTCACCAAATAGGTCTGAAGACCGCTGGGGTGCAGAAGAGGTAAGTAATAGTGTTGTTTATGTCCCCTCACCTCCCGTGGGTCTCTGATTATTATACTAATGATAGCAGTATGTGTTGAGGTTTGCGGGCCCGCGGCCTCACTTACCGATCCTTGCTCCTGCTCATGGCCACCTCTGCTTCCCAGGTGGTCGTGTGAAGGACAGAGGATCGGTTAGTAAGTAGGGCCCGTTACCTGTCGGAGTTAGGGTTGAGCGACTGGGTTCGGAAAAGATCGGATCCCGATCGGCGAGCAAGCAAATTTCCCGATCAGGATTGGCTGGAAAATGATTGAAAATCGGATTTTGAAATCTCAGGATCGTCTCAACCCTAAAAGTGACTTTTCCCATAGAGAATCATTGACTAGGGTTGAGTGATCGGGAAATATCGGATCGGCGATAGTGCAACTTTCACGATGTCCTGGGCCCTATGGCAGCTGCTACCGCTGCTATCCCAATATTTACGTCACTGACCCCACATGACTACTGATACCCAATATCGGACCTCAGCATGACCCCACGGCAGCAGAAGAGTCTGGAAGAACCCACAAGTTGGACAATCGGAGCCCCAGGAGCAGTGAGGGAAGGTTAGTATCAGGGCTTTTTGTTACGTCCGCACCCTCCCTGGGCCTCCAGACACCCCAAAATATAATAATAATTTGTGGGTTGTAAAACCCAAATTTAGTTTTGGCTTTTTGGAATATTTGCAATAATCGGGTTCGCTCACCTCTAGTCTTGTCTCGGCACAGTACCAAACAGCCGGTGGCCACGTAGCGATTATCCCTATGGCCCAGCCTCGGATTTTGCTTTTACGACACTATTACTGTGTGAACACAACCCTTATGGATCCATGTTCTTTCTCAAGGGTTTCATTAGAGACTGCTAGGAAATGTTGACATGTTCCATCATAAACCGTAATATGAAGCTATTCTCCTCCAGAGACACCATATGGCGGCACAAGAAGCTCTTCAGGTCCTTACTCCGACCTGCGAAGGCTTCAAGTATCACTTTTCTGCACATAATGTATCAAATTGTAAGAATTTTAGCATTTGGTTTCAATCATCACCGCTGAAGGAGCCACAACCGCTCCTTAAGTGTAAGGGGGCACGCACTTCTCTATATAGGGGATAGGGGATTTGCAGAACTTTTTTAATGTGCATTCATCAATCTGGAATGGTTTTCTCTGATCACTCCCTTGTAATGAGGAGAACAGAAGGAAACGTCCTGGAGAGATTTCTAATTTCCATCCGCACATTAATTGAAGAAATTAGGATTAATTTATGGCGGTTTTTCAGGTTTAATCTTGTCCGTGGAAGGAGCCGCCATCTGCGCTGCCCCCTCAGTCTCTGGCAAGAGGCCTCATTCACAATCCAATGTACTTGTAATGAATGAATATCCTGAGATGATTTCAGGTCCTATTAAATTTAATGAAATGTTTATTGTAGTCGTCCCACCATAATCTCCTCCAATTTGGCCCCTGGTATCGCGTCAATATGTTGTTTGTGGCTCGGAGAAAGGAAGGACAACTTGTTCGCTGGGGTTTGTGTTTCCTTATTCTGAGCACGGCGCTGACAAGGGCTTCCGGAAACTTAGTAAATATCTACTCAATGCCAAGCAGCTCCTGCAGAAGCCCGTCCAATATTAGCATGTATGAAAGAGCAAAAAACCTGGGATTTGTGCAGGTAATATTGTTCCTCTGGAAATAACTCGTTGGACCAATTTTGGGCACCGTATTGTAGAAAGAGTTTAAGAACATCGGTAAGACTTTAAAACTGTGCCTATAGAAGAAAACTTAGGATAGATGGCAGTGGCGTAATGATCGCGGTCGCAGGGGGTGCGACCATGATCGGGCCCGGAGAGGTATAGGGCCCTTGGGCAGCTAGAAATGGCCGGGACCCCAGACCATCATGGTAGTGGTCGGGGAAAGGCCCTATACCTATTATTAATGGAAAAGGGCCAGGCCGGGGGAGGTGACAGAAAATAAAAAAAAAACTTATACTCACCTGTCCTGGGCTCAGCATCCTCTCTGGTGCTCTTCTGGATGGTGACTGAGGTCCTGCAGCCCAAGCCTCATTGCTGGGGTCTGTGATTGGCCCCCAGTAGTGATGATGTCATCACGCCCCACGTGACCACTGAGGACCAATCACAGGACCCAGCAGAGACATCTAGGGCATATAACCTCAGTTGCCAGAGAGAAAAGGACCAAGGAGAATGGGAAAGACAACTGGACGGACTTAAGATACCCCGGAGAGGTGAGGTAAGGTGAGTATAATTGTTTGCTATTTTTATTCACTTCTCCTGGGCCTCTACTTATACTCTGGAGTCTGAGGAGACCCCAGCGTATAATAATAGCACCAGTTCTGGGATGGGAGCTCTTGGGAACATATAATACTGTGTGATGGCCACTGTGGATCATATAATATTGTGTCAGGGGCCACTGTGGAGCATATAATACTGTGTGTGGGCCACTGCGGAGCATATAATACTGTGTGAGTGCCACTGCGGAGTATATAATACTGTGTGAGTACCACTGTGGAGCATATAATACTGTGTGAGTACCACTGTGGAGCATATAATACTGTGTGTGGGCCACTGCGGAGTATATAATACTGTTTGTGGGCCACTGCGGAGCATATAATACTGTGTGTGGGCCATTGCACAGCATATAATACTGTGTGTGGGCCACTGCGGAGCATATAATACTGTGTGTGGGCTACTGCAGAGCATATAATACTGTGTGTGGGCCACTGCGGAGTATATAATACTGTGTGGTGGCCACTGCGGAGCATATAATACCGTGTGAGTGCCACTGCGGAGCATATAATACCGTGTGAGTGCCACTGCGGAGCATATAATACCGTGTGTGGGCCACTGCGGAGCATATAATACTGTGTGGGGCGCACTATGGAACATATTACACTGTCCCAGTATTGTTTACATGGCAGTTGGTTTAGTTGTAGTGCTCAATACCAGGCAGTCTCTAGCAAAGCAAAAGAAAAGAAATAAAATAAACAAAAGTAAGTTCAATATTCAAACATCTTCCTCCATCTACAATGGTCGGCAGCCTCGAAGATACAATTTAAGAAAACAAGGAAACCGGAGAGAATTCCAAGGTGGCAACCATAAGAGTTACAATAGTAATAGCAATATACATTGGAAACTGATCATTGGTTTCCTAGAGGAGGCCTCTGCTCCAACTCACTGGACTTGGTGTCGTTTGACTTCTTTCTCGTACTCAATGCCAAGAAGCCGCAACAAAATCAAAAGCTCATAAGAATAGATACAAATGTGTCGATATGAAATCATTCCATCTAGAAGGTAACCACATCTTGAAGGAACAGATTTTTACAAAAGGAGAGAACTGGAGGATTCTAAAGTGGGCATAGTCATGATAGCAGTATCGATACGACATGTTATTTCTTGGATCCTAAGGTCCCGTATGGTAGGTGGGGTTGGAGTTTGGTGGACCAATACGATGTAATGTTTTTATTCTCTTGGAGTATTCTAAAAGATGAGTGCCAGTATAGAGGCTTCTGGAATCTGTTGGACATTTGCCAGGCTTGAGGGCACCATGGTTGGCCAACGGAGTCAACAGTTTGAGGATAGAAGTTTTGGCATGGACGTAGAGCTCTGGCTAATCTGAACTGAGACAACCGGACCTTTAGTGTTCACACTTGTATGACAGTCATACAAGTCAGGACACCAGGAAATTCTTGCCAGGTCCGTAAGAGCCATGAGCGGGAGTCACCATTACTCTGCCATCATATGGAACTTTTTGAGTCGTTACTGCAACATTAAAGTATCTTCTTCAAGAGAAGACTCCACAAAATCCAAACAATTAAAGTTATTGAAACTTCTTCATAAGTGTGATGTGTTGGCCAACAACTTTTTCTTACTTATGGCCATTGTAGAGGATTGTCCATGTAATAATAGTCCACCCAACTGGAAATAAGTAACGCTCTTTTTGTGTAATGTGTATGAGAATAACTATCAGCTTTTACTTACCATTACCGGTATTTCACACTGAGACGTCTCTGCAGTTGTGATGCGAGTCTCTCTGCCTAATCTGTAATGAAGCGGCTTCTCCCCCTCTCCCAGCAGGAAGTCTCAGCACAATCTCAAGCACCAATTACCGGCTGAATTACATGAAGCCAATCACCTTCCTATAGCCGGATCCCTATTTGTGTGAGGCGGGTGCAGTGTCCTCGGCGGTTCTCATCACCTCCCACACTATACAAGCCTCGGTAATATATGCAAATGCAAAACGTCTCTGCTCAGGGGGGAAATTGTGGATTTGATGGACAAGAAGCAACATTCTTCATCAAAAAAGTTTTATTCTTATAAGACTTATAGATGAAGATTTTATGACTTATTAATGATAACATTTTCAAGTTAAGACTGGGGTGGGGGATGCTAAAATTTTTTGGACAACCCCTTTTGGTTTGAAGGTTTACCCAGTAAACACAAGATGTCTGCTATAGGGAATCCCGGTTTTGATCTGTAACCTGTGGAGGAACCCAGGAGCAAGTGCTCAATTTACCTGCAGCACCCCCACAGGTGAATTAAAGCATTACATGGTATGTACCGGCCAGGTCCTCTAATGGTTTATAGGTGAGGTCCTTATAGTAGGCACCCCCTCCCCCAATGATCTGGTGCAGAGGTAATTAGTCATAAACACAGCTTTGACCTTATTACACTGATATACTTATACTGTGCCGTATACCCCGGGAGGAGCAGCCTCAGGGTCAATGAGCTTGTGCAGTCTCACAGGGCATGTACATAACAAGGGCAATTCTAAGAATCCTAATTTTCATGGTATAGCAGTATTATATAGACACTATACCACCATATGGCGGTATTATTTAAGTACTCTATGGCCTTATTTGCATAGCCATTATGTAGTATATTATCTGTGCACAGTATGATGATATAGTAGTGTTATGTGTGCACCATACTGCATTACCCCATACGGTATAGTTATATGTACACTGTATGGCAGGACACCAGATATAAGGACAGGTACAGGTCACTTAAGGCAAGCCCTTCATTATCAGCTGGCGTCTCCAATACAGAGTGCACATGGGGTCTGTTTCCTTTCTTTGGCAGCAGCTTTGGATGTGACTGGAGTATAAGACAAAGTCAGTAATTCAGAGGATTTTGATAGATTTACACCTCGTCCAGGGACGTAACTACCGCCATAGCAGCAGAGACAGCTGCCACAGGGTCCGGGACATTAGGGGGCCCGGCGACAGCCGCTACCGCTGCGTTTTTTTTTTTTTTAATAGGCCGTTATGGACCCTATTTACTTACCGATCCTGGCTGGGCCGGGATCAGTCAGTGACACCGCGGGTCCCACAAAGACTATTATTATACTCGTCCCGGGTCATGTGACATCTGACATCATTGAAGATGGACAACAGTGTCAGAGCCGGGGGACAGGTAAGCAACAGCAGGGGGCCATGTCAAACGTTCACCATGGGGCCCCGCCATTCCTAGTTAGGCCACTGACCTTGTCTATATCCCAGTGCCGGGGTTACACCTTCCTGCTGCATTTCCGTATATCTTGACACTGCTGCCTCCACATTCGCTCTCGCCCCGCACTTCACGCCCTGTTTTATTCTAAAGTTTCTGTTTCTATTACATTTTCTTTTTTTTGGACTAATATTGAAGTTGTCAGATTCTGGAACAATCGGAGCCTCTCGGGATAATTACATAGAGATTACGGCTGGGGGTTAAGCCTTCGCTGTAGCAGGGGCTCATTCACACTGTCGCTGCGCGCTCTTTGTGATCCTCCTTCCTTCTTATTAGTAGTTCAGTTTATAATCTATAACTGGCATCGGAACGCGGCGCTCGGAAGGTTTTGTGTCGCCCACTCCCCTCTACATGGGGCTGGTATTGTCCTGTGTGCAGCTGCACTTAGCAGAAGCCAAATATATTCAAGCGGACTGATCGGCCGTGGGCTCATTTCTGTAGGAAAGTCAATGCTCGGTGCAGATTCTGGGCAGTTCCATCTTCAGTTTACAGGTTAATTCCTCTTAAAGGGGTTGTATGGTGAAGATGATGATTGGGGAGTAGTCTGCAGGTGTAATGAAGAATTACAGGGCACCCCGGTGAGCCGACTAATAAAAGTACATCTGAGCTGCGATACCCCATTTGGCCTGAGACCAGGGGTGGCGCTGTTTTTGGATGAAAAACTTGATAGTGGGCAAGGGAAAAGGTTCTTGGATGATGAGTAAGAGTCATAGATGATTTCATACAGATATGGAATTGGTTCAATAAGAAATCGGTGTTATGCAGGGAATAATCATTTGAGCAATTGACTCATTGCACCTCGTCAGCCTTTAGGGGGTTCAGATGTAACATTCATGGGGTTGATCTTGGACCTCCCAAGCCCAGCAGGGCTCATATCTGTAATCCCATTGGCTTCGGCGGTCTCTTGCGTCCGGTCCTGTACTTGCTCTCACATGGAGGGGGATTTAGAAAAGTCCAATGTCTGGAGGAGCCGGAGAAATCTCCATCCTCAGAAGACATTGAGACATCCTGAATGAAAGGTCCAAGCGATGGACCCCGCAGACCAATGTCACCAGATGCCACATATTGAGGAGAAGGAGCGCCCGATCTGAGCACTGCATGTCAGGACTTCAGAGGATTTTGGGGGTCCTGATATCAGAATCTTGCAGAATGTGAAGCATTACATTATTGGCGAGTTACCCGGGATCATAAAAGCCTGACAATGCAGAATAACAAGAGATATCGAGGCGGACTAACAATATAATAGAATAGGGACAAATAGAGACCCGTCATTGTTACATTGTAACGCTCTGATGTAGCACAAAGCTTCCTAGTATCACTGTGTGTACAGTCATGGCCAAAAGTTTTGAGAATGATACAAATAGTAATTGTTACAAAGTCTACTGCTTCAGTTTTCCTAATGGCAATTTGCATCTACTTCAGAATGTTATAAAGAGTGATCAGCTTAACAGCAATTACTTGCAAAGTCAATATTTGCCTAGAAAATGAACTTTATGCCCAAAACACATTTCAACATCATTGCAGCCCTGCCATAAAAGGACCAGCTAACATCGTTTCAGTGATTGCTCCATTAACACAGGTGTGGGTGTTGATGAGGACAGGGCTGGAGATCAATCTGTCATGATTAAGTAAGAATGACACCACTGGACACTGTAAAAGGAGGCTGGTGCTTGGCATCATTGTTTCTCTTCTGTTAACCATGGTTATCTCTAAAGAAACACGTGCAGTCATCATTGCACTGCACAAAAATGGCCTAACAGGGAAGAGTATCGCAGCTAGAACGATTGCACCTCAGTCACCAATCTATCGCATCATCAAGAACTTCAAGGAGAGAGGTTCCATGGTTGGCAAAAAGGCTCCAGGGCGCCCAAGAAAGACCAACAAGCGCCAGGACCGTCTCTTAAAAGTGTTTCAGCTGCAGGATCGGGCTACCAGCAGTGCAGAGCTTGCTCAGGAATGGCAGCAGGCAGGTGTGAGTGCATCTGCACGCACTGTGAGGCGGAGACTCTTGGAGCAAGGCCTGGTCTCAAGGAGGGCAGCAAAGAAGCCACTTCTCTCCAGAAAAACCATCAGGGACAGACTGATATTCTGCAAAAGGAACAGGGAGTGGACTGCTGAGGACTGGGGGAAAGTCATTCTCTCTGATGAATCCCCTTTTCGATTGTTTGGGACATCTGGAGAACAGCTTATTGGGAGAAGAGGAGGTGAGCGCTACCACCAGTCTTGTCTCATGCCAACTGTAAAGCATCCTGAAACCATTCATGTGTGGGGTGGCTTCTCAGCCAAGGGAATCGGCTCTCTCACAGTCTTGCCTAAAAACACAGCCATGAATAAAGAATGGGACCAGAATGTCCTCCAAGATCAACTTCTCCCAACCGTCCAAGAGCAGTTTGGCCATCAACAATGCCTTTTCCAGCATGATGGAGCACCGGGTGGACAAACAAAAACCTACAAATTCTGACAAAATGCAAGCATTGATTGTGCAAGAATGGACGGCTATCAGTCAGGATTTGGTCCAGAAGGTGATTGAGAGCTGCCAGGGAGAATTGCAGAGGTCCTGAAGAAGAAGGGTCAACACTGCAAATATTACACCGCTGCATTAACTCCTTCTAACTGTCACTATAAGCTTTTATTACTCAGAATATGATTGCAATTCTATTTCTGTATGTGATAAAAACATCTGACAAACACACAGAGACCAGAGGGAGCAGATCATGTGACAAGAGAAGATTTGTGGCATTCTCAAAACTTTTGGCCATGACTGTAGTGTTGTGTTACATGGGACTGCGCTTAGATCTGCTGCACTAGTGTATTAGAGGGGAAAGGTTCAGCACCAAGGACAGCGCCGGTAATATCTGCTCTATGTGACCGGCTACAAATCCGAGTATCACCTAGTCCAGGACACTGATGAGATCTGTATGTCACCAATCACAGCCAGCTCAGATGTAGCAGAGCTAATCGTGTCAGAGTAAGGTTACATGTGTATAGTCTCGAGGATTATATACAGTAATACACTGCAACATGTCATCCTGCAGATCTATACAAAACTGCACAGAGCCTGATGTAATGTAATACATGTCACCAGCAGTCCTATGTAACACCACAGATAACACAGTGATAACTCTCTATATACAGGTAATGTAATACATGTCACCGGCAGTCCTATGTAACACCACAGATAACACAGTGATAACTCTAGTCACTGACTACAAGCAGAGATCCTGACTAAATGTAGAGCGGTTACAGTGATAGGATTAGATACACAGCTCAGTACACAGTATCACACAGGAGAGGATTAGATACACAGCTCAGTATACAGTATCACACAGGATAGGATTAGATACACAGCCCAGTATACAGTATCACACAGGATAGGATTAGATACACAGCCCAGTATACAGTATCACACAGGATAGGATTAGATACACAGCTCAGTATATAGTATCACACAGGATAGGATTAGATACACAGCTCAGTATACAGTATCACACAGGATAGGATTAGATGCACAGCTCAGTATACAGTATCACACAGGATGGGATTAGATACACAGCTCAGTATACAGTATCACACAGGATAGGATTAGATACACAGCTCAGTATACAGTATCACACAGGATAGGATTAGATACACAGCTCAGTATACAGTATCACACAGGATAGGATTAGATACACAGCTCAGTATACAGTATCACACAGGATAGGATTAGATACACAGCTCAGTATACAGTATCACACAGGAGAGGATTAGATACACAGCTCAGTATACAGTATCACACAGGATAGGATTAGATACACAGCTCAGTATACAGTATCACACAGGATAGGATTAGATACAGCTCAGTATACAGTATCACACAGGATAGGATTAGATACAGCTCAGTATACAGTATCACACAGGATAGGATTAGATACACAGCTCAGTATACAGTATCACACAGGAGAGGATTAGATACACAGCTCAGTATACAGTATCACACAGGATAGGATTAGATACACAGCTCAGTATATAGTATCACACAGGATAGGATTAGATACAGCTCAGTATACAGTATTACACAGTGATAGGATTAGATACACAGCTCAGTATACAGTATCACACAGGATAGGATTAGATACACAGCTCAGTATACAGTATCACACAGGATAGGATTAGATACACAGCTCAGTATACAGTATCACACAGGATAGGATTAGATACAGCTCAGTATACAGTATCACACAGGATAGGATTAGATACAGCTCAGTATACAGTATCACACAGGATAGGATTAGATACAGCTCAGTATACAGTATCACACAGGATAGGATTAGATACAGCTCAGTATACAGTATCACACAGGATAGGATTAGATACAGCTCAGTATACAGTATCACACAGGATAGGATTAGATACACAGCTCAGTATACAGTATCACACAGGATAGGATTAGATACAGCTCAGTATACAGTATCACACAGGATAGGATTAGATACAGCTCAGTATACAGTATCACACAGGATAGGATTAGATACACAGCTCAGTATACAGTATCACACAGGAGAGGATTAGATACACAGCTCAGTATACAGTATCACACAGGATAGGATTAGATACACAGCTCAGTATATAGTATCACACAGGATAGGATTAGATACAGCTCAGTATACAGTATTACACAGTGATAGGATTAGATACACAGCTCAGTATACAGTATCACACAGGATAGGATTAGATACACAGCTCAGTATACAGTATCACACAGGATAGGATTAGATACACAGCTCAGTATACAGTATCACACAGGATAGGATTAGATACAGCTCAGTATACAGTATCACACAGGATAGGATTAGATACAGCTCAGTATACAGTATCACACAGGATAGGATTAGATACAGCTCAGTATACAGTATCACACAGGATAGGATTAGATACAGCTCAGTATACAGTATCACACAGGATAGGATTAGATACACAGCTCAGTATACAGTATCACACAGGATAGGATTAGATACACAGCTCAGTATACAGTATCACACAGGATAGGATTAGATACACGGCTCAGTATACAGAATCACACAGGATAGGATTAGATACACAGCTCAGTATACAGTATCACACAGGATAGGATTAGATACACAGCTTAGTATACAGTATCACACAGGATAGGATTAGATACACAGCTCAGTATACAGTATCACACAGGATAGGATTAGATACACAGCTCAGTATACAGTATCACACAGGATAGGATTAGATACACAGCTCAGTATACAGTATCACACAGGATAGGATTAGATACACAGCTCAGTATACAGTATCACACAGGATAGGATTAGATACACAGCTCAGTATACAGTATCACACAGGATAGGATTAGATACACAGCTCAGTATACAGTATCACACAGGATAGGATTAGATACACAGCTCAGTATACAGTATCACACAGGATAGGATTAGATACAGCTCAGTATACAGTATTACACAGTGATAGGATTAGATACACAGCTCAGTATACAGTATCACACAGGATAGGATTAGATACACGGCTCAGTATACAGTATCACACAGGATAGGATTAGATACAGCTCAGTATACAGTATCACACAGGATAGGATTAGATACACAGCTCAGTATACAGTATCACACAGGATAGGATTAGATACAGCTCAGTATACAGTATCACACAGGATAGGATTAGATACAGCTCAGTATACAGTATCACACAGGATAGGATTAGATACACAGCTCAGTATACAGTATCACACAGGATAGGATTAGATACAGCTCAGTATACAGTATTACACAGGATAGGATTAGATACAGCTCAGTATACAGTATCACACAGGATAGGATTAGATACACAGCTCAGTATACAGTATCACACAGGATAGGATTAGATACAGCTCAGTATACAGTATCACACAGGATAGGATTAGATACACAGCTCAGTATACAGTATCACACAGGATAGGATTAGATACAGCTCAGTATACAGTATCACACAGGATAGGATTAGATACACGGCTCAGTATACAGTATCACACAGGATAGGATTAGATACACAGCTCAGTATACAGTATCACACAGGATAGGATTAGATACACAGCTCAGTATACAGTATCACACAGGATAGGATTAGATACAGCTCAGTATACAGTATCACACAGGATAGGATTAGATACAGCTCAGTATACAGTATCACACAGGATAGGATTAGATACACAGCTCAGTATACAGTATCACACAGGATAGGATTAGATACAGCTCAGTATACAGTATTACACAGGATAGGATTAGATACAGCTCAGTATACAGTATCACACAGGATAGGATTAGATACACAGCTCAGTATACAGTATCACACAGGATAGGATTAGATACAGCTCAGTATACAGTATCACACAGGATAGGATTAGATACACGGCTGGGTATACAGTATCACACATAGTAATCTTATATACACTTCCGGCTGTATATCTGCTACTTCCAGTGACATGACATGCTGGGTGCAGTAGTCCTCCTTGCCATGTTATTCTGTATCTCGGATACATTAGTGTTTGCTTTCTTCTCGGTGAAGCTTTTATGTAAATGTTCTTGTCATTATGAGAGAAGCTCCGGCGGGGAATGGGGCGGATCCTGCCGGGAGGAAATCGCCTCCTTATAAGGATTATTTCCGTGTCTGCTCGTCACTGCCGTGTGTATCCGATCTGCCTGTCACAGCGCAGACGTCAGGACAGCACTGCCCTATACACAGACAAGACTCATCATCATCATCATCATCATCATCATCATCATCACATCCATCCTGAGATCATTCGATTAATCAATAATAACACAAAGAGCTCAATATAAAGATATAGAGAAATGCAGCAGATCTGACGTGTAATGTGAATAAAGTCTTATAGCTGACAGGTGTATCTAATCCCATCCTGTGTGATACTGTATACTGAGCTGTGTATCTAATCCTATCCTGTTTGATACTGTATACTGAGCTGTATCTAATCTTATCCTGTGTGATACTGTATACTGAGCTGTGTATCTAATCCTATCCTGTGTGATACTGTATACTGAGCTGTGTATCTAATCCCGTCCTTTGTGATACTGTATACTGAGCTGTGTATCTAATCCTATCCTGTGTGATACTGTATACTGAGCTGTGTATCTAATCCTATCCTGTGTGATACTGTATACTGAGCTGTGTATCTAATCCTATCCTGTGTGATACTGTATACTAAGCTGTGTATCTAATCCTATCCTGTGTGATACTGTATACTGAGCTGTATCTAATCCTATCCTGTGTGATACTGTATACTGAGCTGTGTATCTAATCCTATCCTGTGTGATACTGTATACTGAGCTGTATCTAATCCTATCCTGTGTGATACTGTATACTGAGCTGTATCTAATCCTATCCTGTGTGATACTGTATACTGAGCTGTGTATCTAATCCTATCACTGTGTAATACTGTATACTGAGCTGTATCTAATCCTATCCTGTGTGATACTGTATACTGAGCTGTGTATCTAATCCTATCCTGTGTGATACTGTATACTGAGCTGTGTATCTAATCCTATTCTGTGTGACACTGTATACTGAGCTGTGTATCTAATCCTATCCTGTGTGATACTGTATACTGAGCTGTGTATCTAATCCCATCCTGTGTGATACTGTATACTGAGCTGTGTATCTAATCCTATCCTGTGTGATACTGTATACTGAGCTGTGTATCTAATCCCGTCCTTTGTGATACTGTATACTGAGCTGTGTATCTAATCCTATCCTGTGTGATACTGTATACTGAGCTGTGTATCTAATCATATCCTGCATGATACTGTATACTGAGCTGTGTATCTAATCCTATCACTGTGTAATACTGTATACTGAGCTGTATCTAATCCTATCCTGTGTGATACTGTATACTGAGCTGTGTATCTAATCCTATCCTGTGTGATACTGTATACTGAGCTGTGTATCTAATCCTATTCTGTGTGACACTGTATACTGAGCTGTGTATCTAATCCTATCCTGTGTGATACTGTATACTGAGCTGTGTATCTAATCCCATCCTGTGTGATACTGTATACTGAGCTGTGTATCTAATCCTATCCTGTGTGATACTGTATACTGAGCTGTGTATCTAATCCCGTCCTTTGTGATACTGTATACTGAGCTGTGTATCTAATCCTATCCTGTGTGATACTGTATACTGAGCTGTGTATCTAATTCTATCCTGTGTGATACTGTATACTGAGCTGTGTATCTAATCCTATCCTGTGTGATACTGTATACTGAGCTGTATCTAATCCTATCCTGTGTGATACTGTATACTGAGCTGTGTATCTAATCCCATCCTGTGTGATACTGTATACTGAGCTGTGTATCTAATTCTATCCTGTGTGATACTGTATACTGAGCTGTGTATCTAATCCTATCCTGTGTGATACTGTATACTGAGCTGTATCTAATCCTATCCTGTGTGATACTGTATACTGAGCTGTGTATCTAATCCTATCCTGTGTGATACTGTATACTGAGCTGTGTATCTAATCATATCCTGCATGATACTGTATACTGAGCTGTATCTAATCCTATCCTGTGTGATACTGTATACTGAGTTGTATCTAATCATATCCTGTGTGATACTGTATACTGAGCTGTGTATCTAATCCTATCCTGTGTGATACTGTATACTGAGCTGTGTATCTAATCCTATTCTGTGTGATACTGTATACTGAGCTGTGTATCTAATCCTATCCTGTGTGATACTGTATACTGAGCTGTATCTAATCCTATCCTGTGTGATACTGTATACTGATCTGAGTATCTTATCCTATCCTGTGTGATACTGTATACTGAGCTGTGTATCTAATCCTATCACTGTGTAATACTGTATACTGAGCTGTATCTAATCCTATCCTGTGTGATACTGTATACTGAGCTGTATCTAATCCTATCCTGTGTGATACTGTATACTGAGCTGTGTATCTAATCCTATCCTGTGTGATACTGTATACTGAGCTGTATCTAATCCTATCCTGTGTGATACTGTATACTGAGCTGTGTATCTAATCCTATCCTGTGTGATACTGTATACTGAGCTGTATCTAATCTTATCCTGTGTGATACTGTATACTGAGCTGTGTATCTAATCCTATCCTGTGTGATACTGTATACTGAGCTGTGTATCTAATCCTATCCTGTGTGATACTGTATACTGAGCTGTGTATCTAATCCTATCCTGTGTGATACTGTATACTGAGCTGTGTATCTAATCCTATCCTGTGTGATACTGTATACTGAGCTGTGTATCTAATCCTATCCTGTGTGATACTGTATACTGTGCTGTGTATCTAATCCTATCCTGTGTGATACTGTATACTGTGCTGTGTATCTAATCCAATCCTGTGTGATACTGTATACTGAACTGTGTATCTAATCCTATCCTGTGTGATACTGTATACTGAGCTGTGTATCTAATCCTATCCTGTGTGATACTGTATACTGAACTGTGTATCTAATCCTATCCTGTGTGATACTGATACTGAGCTGTGTATCTAATCCTATCCTGTGTGATACTGTATACTGAGCTGTGTATCTAATCCTATCCTGTGTGATACTGTATACTGAGCTGTATCTAATCCTATCCTGTGTGATACTGTATACTGAGCTGTGTACCTAATCCTATACTGTGTGATACTGTATACTAAGCTGTGTATCTAATCCTATCCTGTGTGATACTGTATACTGAGCTGTATCTAATCCTATCCTGTGTGATACTGTATACTGAGCTGTATCTAATCCTATCCTGTGTGATACTGTATACTGAGCTGTGTATCTAATCCTATCACTGTGTAATACTGTATACTGAGCTGTATCTAATCCTATCCTGTGTGATACTGTATACTGAGCTGTGTATCTAATCCTATCCTGTGTGATACTGTATACTGAGCTGTGTATCTAATCCTATTCTGTGTGACACTGTATACTGAGCTGTGTATCTAATCCTATCCTGTGTGATACTGTATACTGAGCTGTGTATCTAATCCCATCCTGTGTGATACTGTATACTGAGCTGTGTATCTAATCCTATCCTGTGTGATACTGTATACTGAGCTGTGTATCTAATCCCATCCTTTGTGATACTGTATACTGAGCTGTGTATCTAATCCTATCCTGTGTGATACTGTATACTGAGCTGTGTATCTAATCCTATCCTGTGTGATACTGTATACTGAGCTGTGTATCTAATCCTATCCTGTGTGATACTGTATACTAAGCTGTGTATCTAATCCTATCCTGTGTGATACTGTATACTGAGCTGTATCTAATCCTATCCTGTGTGATACTGTATACTGAGCTGTGTATCTAATCCTATCCTGTGTGATACTGTATACTGAGCTGTATCTAATCCTATCCTGTGTAATACTGTATACTGAGCTGTATCTAATCCTATCCTGTGTGATACTGTATACTGAGCTGTGTATCTAATCCTATCCTGTGTGATACTGTATACTGAGCTGTGTATCTAATCCTATTCTGTGTGACACTGTATACTGAGCTGTGTATCTAATCCTATCCTGTGTGATACTGTATACTGAGCTGTGTATCTAATCCCATCCTGTGTGATACTGTATACTGAGCTGTGTATCTAATCCTATCCTGTGTGATACTGTATACTGAGCTGTGTATCTAATCCCGTCCTTTGTGATACTGTATACTGAGCTGTGTATCTAATCCTATCCTGTGTGATACTGTATACTGAGCTGTGTATCTAATCCCATCCTGTGTGATACTGTATACTGAGCTGTGTATCTAATCATATCCTGCATGATACTGTATACTGAGCTGTGTATCTAATCATATCCTGTGTGATACTGTATACTGAGCTGTGCATCTAATCCTATCCTGTGTGATACTGTATACTGAGCTGTGTATCTAATCCTATCCTGTGTGATACTGTATACTGAGCTGTGTATCTAATCATATCCTGCATGATACTGTATACTGAGCTGTGTATCTAATCCTATCACTGTGTAATACTGTATACTGAGCTGTATCTAATCCTATCCTGTGTGATACTGTATACTGAGCTGTGTATCTAATCCTATCCTGTGTGATACTGTATACTGAGCTGTGTATCTAATCCTATCCTGTGTGATACTGTATACTGAGCTGTATCTAATCCTATCCTGTGTGATACTGTATACTGAGCTGTGTATCTAATCCTATCCTGTGTGATACTGTATACTGAGCTGTATCTAATCCTATCCTGTGTAATACTGTATACTGAGCTGTATCTAATCCTATCCTGTGTGATACTGTATACTGAGCTG